>NC_084793.1:30259868-30563827 GCF_963169125.1 Humulus lupulus | reverse complement strand
ATCATCATGGATAGTACAAGGCGTACCAATCAAGATTGAGGACGTAGAACTAGAAGGAGACCTCATATAACTGGAAATCAAAGACTTCGACATGATACTAGGCATGGACTGGCTAGCATGGCCTGTCGCAACCATCGACTACAGACATAAGCAAGTGATATTCGAGACTCCTGACGGCCAGATATTTTGCTTTATGGGACAAGTTTCAGGACTACGCACGCCACTTATATCATCTCTCAAAGCTCAGAGGATGATAGAAAAAGGATGTCAAGCATTCTTAGCCAGCATCACGAATGTGGTAAATAAAACACAGCTGAAGGTTGGAGATGCCCACATTGTAAAGGAATTTCCAGAAGTATTTCCTAATGACTTACCAGGGCTACCACCGACTCGGGAAATTGACTTCACAATTGAATTAGTACCGGGCATTGAGCCTATATCCAAGGCACCATACCGAATGGCACCTACCGAACTCAAGGAGCTAAAGACGCAGCTACAAGAACTCATAGACTTGGGTTTCATTAGACCAAGCCATTTGCCATTAGGAGCACCAGTTCTATTTGTGAAGAAAAAGGACGGAAGCATGCGGATGTGCATAGATTACCGCGAATTGAATAAGGTGACAATTAAGAATAAGTACCCACTACCCCGAATTGACGACTTGTTTGATCAACTCCGAGGTGCGACCATGTTTTCAAAGATTGATTTACGGTCCGGGTACCATCAGCTCAAGGTACGGGAAGAGGATATTCCTAAGACAACTTTTAGAACTCATTATGGGCATTACGAGTTTTTAGTTATGTCTTTCAGTCTTACGAACGCTCCAGCCATGTTTATGGAATTTAATGAATAGGGTCTTTAAGGACTACTTGGATAAATTTGTCGTAGTGTTCATTGACGATATCTTGGTGTACTCAAAGGACAAGGTTGAGCACGAGGAACATTTAAGGTTGATCTTGTTACGACTAAAGGAGCATGAAATTTACGCCAAGTTTAAGAAGTGCAAATTTTGGCTTTCGCAAGTCGCGTTCCTCGGCCACATTGTATCCAAGGACAGAGTTGCAGTAGACCTATCTAAGGTAGAGGCTGTGAAGGATTGGCCAAGACCAAAGAACGCGTCAGAGGTAAGAAGCTTTCTGAGATTAGCAGGTTATTATTGGAGGTTTGTTGACGACTTTTCTAAGATAGCCACCCCGCTTACCAACCTGACCTGGAAATAGCAAAGGTTCAACTGGACTGATAAGTGTGAAGAGAGCTTCCAGTTGCTTAAGGATAAGCTGTGTTCAGCACCGGTACTTTGTGTACTGACACCCAATGACAAGTTTGTAGTCTACTGTGTTATATTATATTACAATATAATGTTTTAGATTAAATAAATGTGACAAAGAGTATCACATATTGTAACATATAATAGAGAGTTACAATATTTAGATATATGAGAAATATCCAAATATGTAACATATTTGGTGTTACAAATTTGTAACTTCCAAATATTACCCTTTATTGTGTAAATTTGGTGTTACACAATATTGAGATGAATTTCATAATAGCCATATGTGAAATGGCTGTTAGAGATATGATTTTAACCCCAATAATGTGTTTTGGGGGTTACAAAATCATTTGGGAGGGTTTGGAACCGTTTGGAAAAATAGCACATTTTCAAGTGATGGCCGCGACCATAGAATGTTAGTGGCCATGACCTGTGGGACAGAGAGCAGTGGTCGCTGCCACTGATGTCCCTGGACGCGGCCACAAGTGTATTTCTGACCAGTTTTTTAGTTTTTTCAATCTTTGTTGAATGACTCAAAAAACCCAAATAACTCCCAAATCTCATTTTTAATTCCATAATAATCCAATTAATCATTGGTAACAGCCATGGGGGTTGGTGGAATTTGAAATTCAAAGGGTGTCTCTAAACTCTATAAATAGGAGCCTATATCTCACTTGAAAGACACAATTCTTCTATCCATTAGAGCACTTGGCTAGAAACACCTTAAGGCTTGATAAGTCCATAAAGCATTTCCAATATCTGAGAGAGATCCCTTAGTGCTTGAGTTAGGGGGAAATAAGCTTTTGGACAAAGGTTTTAAACCTTGTTCAAGTTGGTGATCCCCAACACTCTTCACTTAGGTTGTGTAAGTGAGAATTTTCTTTTGTTTCTGTTCTTACATTTTCTACTATTGCTTTTCTTCTTATTCTTTTGTTCTATTTACTTGTAACTTTTGTTTAGAGTTGTAATCTTCTTTTCTTTTGCTTCAAACACCTTTACTTTACTTGTAATTTTTTGTTTAGAGTTGTATCTTTCACTATGCTCTTCTTCTTCTTCTTTTTATTTGTTTATTTGTATTTTTCAGTTATAGAGTTGTAACACTTTATTTAATCAATCAATATTTATTTGTAATATATTGTCTAGAGTTGTATTTTCTTACCATTTCCATTGAGACAAATACATATTTTCCTAACATTCAAAAGCTTCCCCTTGTTTGTTTCGACGTAAGGTGAGACCATCAAGATAATGAATCAAGACCTAGTGAGGTTGGATAGGTTTGATGGGTCCAATTTCACTAGGTTGCAAGACAAGGTGAGATTCCTTTTGACCACTCTCAAATTCGCTTACATTCTAGAATCCACTCTAGAACCTCTCCCAACGCCATCCGACAAGGACACTCCCGAGGAGGTGGAGAAAAGAAGGAAGAGGGAGGAGGACAATCTCCTTTGTAGGGGTCATATCCTCAACGCCCTTTCCGATAGGCTCTATGACCTCTACACCGAGACCAAATCGACCAAGAAGATATGGGATGCACTTAAGACAAATTTCAAAGCGGAAGAGGAAGGTACCAAAAAGTTTTTGATATCTCAATACTTTTATTTCAAATTTTTTGGCGATAAACCTATTCTTCCTCAAATACATGAATTGAAAATAATTTTTAACAAATTGAAAGTGTTAAAGATTGAGCCCGAGGCCTTTCAATTTGGTGCTATAGTGGCTAAATTACCACCAACTTGGAAGAGCTATAGGAAAAGAATCCTTCATAAAAATGAGGATTATTCTATGGAGGAAATCCAAAAGCATATTCGAATCGAGCAGGAATCGATATGTATAGATAAACTTGTGGAGGGGTCTAATGGAGAGACTTCCAATGCAAATGCGGTGTCACAACCAAAACATCCCAAAAACAAAGGGGAAAAGGGCAACGAGAAATCCTTGGGTCCAAAAACCAACCCAAACAAGTTTAAGGGTGAGAAAGGTCCTTGCTTTGTGTGTGGGAAAAAGGGTCACTATGCTAGAGAGTGCAAGCATATAAAAGACCAACAGGGACCTAAGGTGAATGCAACTCAAGAGGAAAGCATAGTTGCTACCCTTAGTGAGGTGAATGAGGTCCAAGGCAAGGTGAAAGGGTGGTGGTATGATACATGTTCCACTGTCCATATCACCTATGACAAATCATTATTCAAGACCTTTGATGTAACGACCCAAATTCGCTAATAAGGCTTAAGGGCTTGATTAGTGTGCCTGAAGGGCATAAAGGGAATTATGTGTGGTTTTAATGATTAAGATGCATGATTATGATTTAAAGCATGTTATATGACTATTTGAATATTTGAGATGCATGACTATGTGTATTAGTATGCATGTAGGCCCTGATTAGGTTAGAGGGGAATAATTGTAATTTTGGCTATTATGGGCATAACTCTATTGATATATGTGATAATTGTCGAGACCACATTATTATGTGGATATATCTGTGATCTGTGACTCGAGACGATCATTGTGAGCAAAGTAGCGAAAAAGTCATGGCGGGGATTTATACCCGGCTCAGGGTGAGCTTAGGGGTATAAATGGGAATTTAGTGAATATACTAGAGTCTATCTTGACATTGAGGGAATGCTATTGGTGATTAATTAGGTATCGGGAGTTGAGCGGGAAATATTAGAGACACTCGAGGAGTTAGCGGGAATTGGGTAAAATGACTATAATGCCCTTAAGTGGATTAAATGGTTTAGATTTAATAGGGAGGGCATAATAGTCATTTGGCTTACAGGAGTTAAGTATTACCAAGGCTTTATGTTAGTGGGAATTGTAGAAAGTTATAGAAGTCTGAAAGAGAGAAAAGAAGGAAAAAGAAAGAAAGGAGAAAAGGAAGGGAAAAACAGAGTTGCACTTTCTTGGGTCGGTTTGTGGTTCTCTCACCACCTTTCTTGAGGATTTCTGGAGCAAAGCTCAGAGGATAGCTGGGATAAACTAAGCATCAAGGATCCTAACCTAGGATTGAGAAATTGGCAGAGGTTAAGGAAGAGTTCATCAACACTTGAGGTAAGACTTTAGAGTTCTTCAGTTTCTGTTTCTGGTTTTTGTGAGCTATGGTGTTTTAGTTGAATTGGGTGGAAACTTTAGGGAATTCAGGCCTAAGGCTGAGGAGGAGCAAGTCAAGGAAGTCTAGAGGAACCTTGAGGTCGAAATTCCACCAAAGGTATAATTTCTTAACTCTTAACACCAAAGTAGCAGCAGCAGCAGCAGCAGCAGCAGAAGCAGCAGCAGCAGCAGCAGCAGCAGCAGCAGCAGCATTAGTAGTAGTAGTAGTAGGGGACTTAGTTGAACACTTGCAGCAACACTTATAGATTTTATAAGTTTAACCTATAGTTTAAGAATATTTATAACATAAGGTTTGATTAATATAGCTGATTATAAAGATGTCATTAGATAGAATTAATAAGATCATGACACTTGTTGTGTGCATGTTTATTTAAGGATTTAATTATAGTTTAAATAAAAGAAAGTTCTAGAAACTCTAGAATCTTCCAAGACCATTAAGAGCATGACACTTGTCACAATCTTGTTTATTTGAGGATTTAAGCATTTTAAGTGGATAATTCAAAAATAGAAGTTTATAGAAGCTCTAGACCCTTCCAGAACTTGCTGGAATAACATATTACTCAGTCAAACCTGATTAATCAATTCAAATTATGCTGAAAAAGTGCAATTACATGTTTAATATATTTACGTATGCCGATATATCGCAGCATAGGGGCCGATATATCGCCTACGGAAGATACGAAAAACACGTCGACTTTGCACGAATGATTGAACCAGCCTCAAGAATACTGGGAGAGGTGATATATTGCCTATAGGGGGCGATATATCGGCCCCACCTATGTATTTTTGAAAGTTTGGTTTTTCAATTTAAAAATAGCCTTAACCTCTTGACTAGCCTCTGAACATTTTTGACCGAGTCTTAAGCACCTGTTGAACGAATATTCAAATAGTTTTCAATTAATATTCATTATTTTATTCAAGCTAAAAGAAGATATTTCCACACCTTGAACTCTATAAATAGGACCTAGTACCCAGTCATTTTCTCATTCTTCAAGTTGTGTTCAGAGCCTTCAAGCTGCTAAGGTTACTATAGAGTGATAAACACTTGGGTTTGGGTAAAAGATTTATCATCTTAAGCTTTATAAACACTTGGGAAGTGAGATATAGAGTGTGTTTTCAATATCGAGGTGTAGATCGGTTCTAGTACATCCAAAGTAAGTTCATTTCTGTATGGCTCTTTAGTTTCCTTTCGTTTTCTTTACTCAAATCCTAACTGTAATGCCCCAAAATCCCTAATAAGGTTTAGGACCTTGATTAGGAGGCCGAGAGGGCCATAATTGATTTATTACGATATTAAATGGTTATATGCATATTTATGTGAATTATATTATAATATGATGTTAAATGCATGCATGTGGGTCCACATTTCGTTACAGGGGTGTTTTGGTAATTTGGCCCGTTGAAGGTGTAATTGTATATTTGTATGCATGTAGGTGACATATTGTTGAGACCACATTATAATGTGGACTTATTCGAGCTATTCGGCATGAGATGATCATGGAATATTAATTAGCGGTTTAGTCATAACAGGTTTAAGTTCGGGGCTCAGGACGAGTCTCGGGGTAGTTTTAATGATTAGAGCGTTGCCGGGAATTAAAGGGTAACGGGATATGAATTATTAGTGTTTGAGAATAGCGGGAATTGGAGGGCGTTAATTATAATTAATGAAATGGGAACGAAAGGACGATTTTGCCCTTGGTGGCTATAAAGGCTTTATTTTAGACTTGAGGGCATTTAGGTCTTTTCACCCTTAAGGATTTATATTAGCCATTAAGGCTATAGAAGTTTACCAAAAACAGAGTCTCCTTCCTCCTTCTCTCCCGATGGTTTTCTCCTCCATTTTTCTTTGAATTTTCAAGCTCTTTTTGAGGAACCAAGCTGGGATAAGCTAGGGTTATGGTCCACCGTTGAAGAGGGTTTGTTGCTGAGATTGAGGTGATTTTTTAGCCATTAGAACTCTTGCTTTTTCTCTATTTTCTTAGTTGAGTTCCAGTTGGTTTTTCAGTTGGGAATTGATTGGAGTTTTGGCTAGGGTTCTTGGGGTTGTGGTGCCTAGGACATGTGGAGGAGGTATTTGGGTTCATTTGGGACTTAATTTGATGTTTGGAAGGTTTTGGTTTGGGTTAGAAATGGTGGAATCGAAGGAAGAATTTTCTGGGCAGTTGCTGGCTGAAGGTAGCGCTACAGCGCGCAGTATGGGGCGCTACAACGCTACCTGCAGGGGGTGCTGGGCGGTTTTGGTTCTGCCCTGAGCGCTGGGGCACTACAGAACCCTATTTTGAGTGTTTTTAAGGGTTTTTGGCTTGGGGTTTCAATCCTTAAGGCCCAGGATCGAATCTACTCACCGTGTAGGTATATTTCGAGGTCCCGAGAGTGGGGTTTAGATCAAGACCCTATTATTGTTGATTTTCATTAATCAGAGCTGGTATTTGATTATGACTAGGTGATCGCTAAAGGATTAAATATCGATCATTTTCAAGGGTCGTTCTTGTTCTAATTCTCGCTCGAACTAGAGGTAAGAAAACTGCACCCCATATGTGACATGCATGGTTATTCATGAGGCATGTTGAGTGCTCTATATGTGGACATTGATTGCATTGAAAATGCATAAGGTACATGAGATTAGGGCATGGCATGAATGTTGATTATGAGATTGATCAGAGCTTGAGTCTCTGTATTTGTGCATGATTATAATTATGCTTTTGGATTACTGAATAAGCATGCCAAATGCCTTATATCTGAATATTTGACATATGATATATGTCTGTTTGTATTACCTAAATGAGGAAGCACTGACTTATTATTCAGGGATTGGCAATGGTGTCAGTGTCAACTGTGAAGCTGTGACTCATTAGTCAAGGTCGACAATGGTATTGGGCACTGGTCACACAGTGCTGACTTATAAGTCAAGAACGGCTTTAGTGTGCTCAACGCAAGCCAACAAAGATTAGATCTAATTGACATCTTCATTGAATGACTCAAAGGAGCATTAATGCCGGATCGACCTCAAGTTCGATGAAAATTAAAAGTGCTTGTCTAGTCTAAGGGCTAGTTAATTAGAGCCAGAGCCAGAAAGGCTAAGGTGACCTACATGTCACATGGCTAGGAGGGTATGAGACCTCCAGAGTGTGACTCATTAGTCACCTATACAGGGTATGACTCATTAGTCATCCACACAGAGATTGACTTATTAGTCATCTATACTGAGTGTGACTTATTAGTCATTAATACAGAGTGTGACTCATTAGTCACCTAGACAAAGATGAACTCATTAGTCATCTATACAAGGAATGTATTATTAGTCATCTATACAGAGCATGACTCATTAGTCGCCTATAAAGAGTGAGACTCATTAGTCTTCCATACAGAGTGTGACTCATTATTAGTCGCCTATGTAGAGTGTGACTCATTAGTCACCTATGTAGAGTGTGACTCATTAGTCACCTAGACAGAGATGGACTTATTAGTCATCTGTACAGAGTGTGACTCATTAGTCACTTATGCAGGGTGTGACTCATTAGTCACCCACTCCGAGATTGACTTACTAGTCATCTATTCAAGAAGCAGGTCCTCGGAGAATGACTCATTAGTCATCTATTCAGATGCAAGACCCCATAATCATTTATTTGAACTTATTTGCATGCATGATGAAAGCTATTATTGCTAGGCATGCACATTATGTTTCGATGACATGTTACTACTGTTCATGAGCATGTTGAGTTTTCTTGTTGGGCTTCGGCTCACGGGTGCTATGTGGTGCAGGTAAAGGCAAAAGAAAGCTGGACCATAATTGAGTTGGAGAGCTTAGGTGATGATGTGTACATATGCGGCTGCTCGACCGCCATGGCCGAGGGTTTAAAGAGGAACTAGGGTAAAACCCTATTTTGCCGCTTAGATCGGCCTGTTGTAAATATTTTCTTGTAATCGACATTTAAATTATATTTTTCGGGATGCCAATGTATACAGTAAACTTTATAATGAAACGTTATATCTCAACCAAAATTTTTAATCCCTAAACCGCTAATCATACTTAGTTACACGATTTTGGCCAAATGACTCGATTAGCGAGTTTAGCACTATTTACAAGGCACACCGTAACGGTCCCTGGAGTTTAGGGCGTTACACTAACTCGTTATTTTCGATTCTTGGTTAGGTATTTAAGTTCTTTGAACTTAAGGTTTCTTTTCGGTAAGTTTCTTCTTGGTGGTATAGTTCTCTTCTTTTCATCTCTTTTCTTTAGAAATACTCACCATTCTTACTGTTGGTTTTAGGAGTGTTCCGAATCCCGTCCTTGTTCTCAAATATCCCGGTATTGGTAAGGAAAATAGGATATATTGTGTATGCTTTTATGTTTTGATATGTTTATGCTATGATATATGTATGATATGTTTTTAGTTTTTAAGTATATGTTTTGTTTAGATAACAAGCATATAATTTGTTTAGATAACAAGCATATAACTTGTTTAGATAACAAGTCCCAATAATATATTCCCTTGGGCATATGATTGTTTAGATAACGATCCCCATAAATTTATATGAATTGTTTAGATAACTAAGCCCCGTAAATTTATGGGCATATGATTTCCTAGCTAGCAAGCCCCAAGCAGTATGATGGCCATTATAATACATGTGTTTTATAGTCATATGTTTTGTAGCCTTATGTTATGTTTTATGTTGTATGTGCTAGTAGATTTTCCTTGCTAGGCATTAGGCTCATTCCTTTATTTTTATGTATACAGGAAAATAGTTATGGTGGCGGAAGGATCCTTGGTAGCTTGGTTTGTGTATTAAGGATGATGGGATTCGATGGACTGTGTGACGATTCGAGGAAGACTTTATTTTTAGTCTCTTTAAATTATGTTTTTATGTATTTTCCGCATTTAGCTTTGTAAACAATTTCCTTTAGTTTGAAGTTATGTTTTATTTTAAAACAATGGGATCCCATACCACTCATTTATGTGATTTATTATGTTGATATGTGAATTTAATGAGTATGTGATTAGAAATGCATGTGTTCGGTGACTTAAATATGCATGTGAGCCCCATTTGGTCAGGGGCATGATTGTAATTATAGCCCGTTGAGGGCATAAATGCAATATTTTTTAATATTGTTATTGATGCCACGTGTGAGTGGTGATATATTTGAGATGCACGATCCGAGACAATCCTAGGGAGCAGTTTAGGTAGAAAGTCACAACGGGGTCAAATATTCGGCTCAGGAGGAGCTTAGGGGTATTTTGGGAATATTATAATGTGTTCGGGAATTATTGAGTAGCGGGTAGTAATTTAGTAAAGGTTGGGATATGTTGGAATTAAACGGGGATTTATAGGAACACTCGAGGACTTAACGGGATTTGATAAATGACTAAATTGCCCTTGGGGTTACTTAAGGGCTAAGGATAGGTTTAAGGGGAAAAGGGGTAATTTTTCTTTAAGGATGGATAGACTTGGATGAGGAGAAGTCATTCACGTTTTCTCACCTAGGCTTAAGCTAGAAACATCTCTTGGAAACTCTAGAGGGAAGAAGAGCTGATCTTCTTTGGGGTCAAGGAAGGATTCAAAATTGGGACTTTGTGGGCTAGAAATTTGGAACTTAGGGGATTAACTCAGAGATTTATTCAGGTTCAAGTTAAGCTTTTAAACTTGTTGATCAACTGAAATTCGGCTGGTTTGATTGCTAGAACTTAGGCATGCATGGATTGGTTTTCAAGATTGGTTTTGTGTGTTTGATGGGTGTAAGAGTTAGCTTATGGGCTTGTTGGGATGTTTAGGCCATATGGATAGGAACTCTAGACTTAATTATGGGGTTGGCTGAAGTTTGAGGTGTGAGAAATGGGGTTAAGCTCGGGGAAGAACTTGAAAGAAAATCTGGTTTTATGGGTTTGCAGGTCGAGCAGCGGCCCTAGGAGGGTCATGCCGCAGCCCGTGTGTGTGTGAGGCCTGGGGAGGCCTCTGTTCTTGAGGCGCGCCGCGGTGCTTGGGTAAGCATGATGTGTCCCGTGTCTCCTTTCAGGGAGGCGTTTGCCTCTATTTTGGGGCACGCTGCGGCCCTTAAGGGATTGGGCCGCGACCTTAGTTCAAAGAGTTGGTTGTTTTGTAGGTTTTTGCTTGGGAACCCAACCGTTAAGGCTTGGGAAGGATTTTATCACTCGGGTTGATAGAATCCAAGGTTCTGGAAACTAAAGTTGTAGCCCAAAGTTATTTAATGGGTTAGAACTTGATGGATGGACGTTGTTGATGTGTTGTGACTAGGTTATCAGCGAGGCTCAGACAAGGGGACTGTGCTCGGGACATCGGTGCTTGGAAGGCTTGGGACACAGGTAAGAGAATTGTTTGTACTCGTAGAGCCATGTGGTGTGTTGTACTATGTGTATTTCATGTGGTTTATACGAATGTGACTGATCGACAAGAGACGGGAGTGGCAGAAGCTGGGAGAGGCAAGAGCCGGAAGCGGCAAGGGCCGGGAGCGGCAGAAGCCGGGAGAGGCAAAAGCCGAGTACGGCAAGGGGCCGGGAGCAGCGTTAGCACGCGGAGTGCGAGTTGCCAGGGTGAGACCCTAAAGGATACCTGGGATATCCTCACAGTGTGGACTGTGAACCCAAGGCTTGGTAAAGCACTAGGGACGGCATGGCTGCTATGTGTTTAGCTTGTTGGTTGCTTTGTTATATGTTGTTGTATTACTGAACTGCTATAATATTGTACCGCTAAGATGTTGTGCTATTGTGCTTATGTGTTAATATGTTGCTATGTGTTGACCCTCGATTTAGCCAACGACACGGAGTCAAATATACGACAGGAAGTAGAACGATGCTTGAAAAGATAATCTAATGGAAAGCAAAAAACACCAAGAAATTATAGTGGTTCGGCCCCAGTGATTGGCAATGACCTACGTCCACTTAGTGTATTGTTATTATTGAACTGCAAAGCTGTGATAAAAAAAACTAGGGTTCTTTGAGTTTCACAAACCTTGGAAGGATTACAATAGAATGATCAACAATCACTATAGCTCTTTCTCTCTTAATCTTAAGCCAAAAAAGCTAATGAATCAAAAAGTCCCTTCCATGAGCTATTTCATGCATATTTATAGGCTCGAGGAGGGTTACACATGCTAACGTGTCCTATCTTTCCTTAACAATCGCGTATCAAGGATCATTATGAGGAAATATTCAAATGCAGTTAATATTAGATTAAAACTGAAGAAGGAAATAAATCGGGCTTCACGACCAGCCTAGTTGTATAAAAAATTAACACTGACGATGAGGCGCGCTTCTGGTCAATAGTCGAACAACACCTTTGCCCTTTAATTCCGCCACGTGTCAATCCACGTGTAAATAATCTTTGCCACGTCATCAAAACCATTTTTGGGTAAACATTTGCCCCCCAAGTTTACTTATTGCGACCAGCAATAAGTAAACTTAGGAAACTGACTCTTCGAATACCCCACGAAATCTGTCAGAATCGCCCATGCCTTCTCGAAAAATGTGACCAGTCATATCTAATCATGTCCTTTCAGTTTCCCAAGAATGTGTCTGACGGCTATCACGCTTCCCCACTCCTTGAAAAATTACCTTTAATGATTATCTTGGTAATTGTTCCTCGGCTAGTATAAATGACCCTTCGGAATCATTTTTCACATTTTACATACTTTTTCCTTCCTGAAGAACATTGAAGAACTCGTGTTCCAGAGCCCAGAAATTTTCAAACATCTACACGCGGACGTTTAAAGCTTTCACCTTCGAACTTCACTTTTTACCTGAGTAAGTTTTATGAACTTTCTTGTTTTTTAAGTTACCATATTTAACTGCTTCATGCTTGCCTTCATCTCTGAACCCTTTCGTGTTCTTGGCTAAAAGTGTATGGGGAATGCTTGCATGCTGACAGATGATTAATAGGGTAGTGAAATATTGTTCCGTAGGAGTTAGGATCCAGTTTGGTAGTCGAGATCGTAGATTTAGGGCGTAAAATCGAAGTAAAAAATTCGATTTTTAAGCTAGGTGAAAACTGGGTTTTTCCCGCCCTTTCGAAGTCGAAAAAGCTCTTTCCCAAAAACTTTTTACTTCCGCTTTTCAATCTGCTTTTCAAACTACTCGTATAGAAATTAGTGTTTCTGTTAGAATACTGATGGTTGTATACGCGAGCAACGTTATTCCAATTTTCAACACAAGCTTTTAAGCTTTGCGTCTTATCTCCTCCTTTCTCTGTTCGCAGCTTTCATGCAAGATCCATGGGGAGGAGAAAGACCAATCGATGACGACTTATTGGCTCAGCTGCTTGAGAACGAGGAGCAACCGTCATCGCTAGTACCTGACATCCCTTTTTCTCGTGCCACTACAAACACTTCATCCACTCTTATTCAAAATATGGCTCGAGCAAAAACTACAGCCCAGAAAAAGAAAACTCACAATCCTTCAAATCAGCCTGCTCCTTAGGTTAAAATCCCCTCGACCAATGGTTGAGCAGAAAATACTCCTGACCCCAATATCCAAACTCATGCTCAACCCCGAAATGCCATTCAACCAGATGTTGAATGGTATGTTGTCCTTGAAAGCCGGGTGACGATCAGGATGATCGCCAACTACATTAGGAAATACGGACTCCCGGGGGTGACATTAGTTCGACCTAACCAAGACCAACGGGCGAACTTGCCCGGAGGTGCCTTCAGCGCCTGGTCGAGATACCATATTGAGGCAGGGGCTACCTTGCCTCTTCATCGATTCTTCCAAGGGGTAGTCAACTACTTTGGGGTTACCCTTTTCCAAATAACCCCCAACGGGTATAGGATGCTCGCCGCACTCTATATCCTATATAGCCACAAAAACTGGCCTGTGCCAACACCCCATGAGGTTAATTACTTGTTTGACCTCAAGTCTAACCCCAACCAAGAAGGTACGGGGTTCTTTCATTTCTGTCATCAGGAAACTGGGCGCACCTTCCTGACCAACACCACCCATATATCGAATGTGGGGAGATACTACCAGGAGTACTTCCTCACAACCAACATGGTCGCAAACAACTTGGCCTTCACACAAGGAGGTAATGCCTTTGTACCACTGGTTGTCAGTTTTTCTTTAATTTTTTCTCTACATTTTTTTAGATTTTTAGTGCCTTTTAGGCCCATGGTTGCGACCAGACCCCACTCCAAACATGGAGTTAAGATCAGTCCTCTTGGCCAGTATGACTGACGTGGAAAAAAGCGTCAAGCATCTGGTCACAGAGGCTAACCTTAGGCTGGTCGGCCTTTTGGCCCCTCATCACGATGTGAAGGAGTCAACAGCGGGGAGTGCTACTGGCGGAGAGGTTCCCGAGCGGCACCCAGCCGTGGAACAACCTCTTCCGAGGAGGGCCACTGGAGTAACAGTCAAGGAACCTTCCAGCACCTTGCGGGCTGCTGCTCCCCCTGCCCCAAAGGGAAAAGGAAAAAAAAAAAGGCCACTGAACCTCCCACTCCCATCGACGAGTCTTCCGATGAGAACGGTACTGATCTTTCAATTTTAGATAGTTTGCCAATTCCCTGTCATCTATTTGACGGGGACGGAAACTTTAAGTATACTCCAATCTTAAGTTCAGATTTCTTCCAGGCAGTAAGTTGTTCAATAAGTAATGTAGAGACCAGTAGTTGTAGCGCGGGTACTTTACTTATAATCGCTTCACTTTTATTTTTAGCCCCATATAAATACCTTGTCTCACTACTCGTGTTTTTTCCTTTTGTGCAGATATGGACTCTGAGGACGTGTTCGAGCATTATAAGGCTGCTGCCGCATCTTCTGGCTAGAAAAAGGACAGCAAGAGGGCCCAAGGGGAGAGCAGTAAAACTGCTTCAAAGAAGGCTCGAATCGATGACCCTCCAGCCACCGTCCCTTCAAAGGAGAACACACCACCTCCATCAGCACTCGAGCAGACGGGCTCAACCCCTCTAGTTGACCAAAATTCCAATCCTCCAGCACCCGTCGACTAGCAGCCTACTCCTCATGCCCTTAGCAACCAAACGCGGCGTAATCAGCCCAAAGGCTCCCTATCCAGCATCATGGTTAGCTTAGCCAGGGAGAGGATATACAAGCTCTCCAAACATAAACGCAGTCAGGAGGCTATTATTGAAACCATTTCCATGGAGCCTGACCAAATACTCAACCGAGGGTTGAACGAGATAGTTAGCGTAAGTCACTTCCTAATGCTGGATAATTTATTTTCGATTCTCTGCCATCACTTTATCCTTTTTTATCTGATTACAGGGACTACTGACCATGACCGCTGGTTGGCGCCGTGCTGGAGCGATGGTGTCCCGGGCCAAAAATTTCAACACCAGGCTCGTCGAGGCTAAGAAAGCACTCGAAGAGAAAAATGCTGAGTTGCTCGAGAGGAACAATGAGCTAACTAAATAGAACGGCGAGTTTCTTGAGAATAATACAGAGTTATCTAAGCAGAAAGAGGAACTGCTCGAGCAAAAAGCCACTCTGACCGAGGAGCTACTGGAGGTTCGGGATGGCCTGAAGAAATCCAACGAAGACAAAGAAAAGTTCAGGGAAAGCGCCAAACTCAACTACCAGTAGTGCGTACAACTCAAGCTTGATTTAATTGCGAGCAGGTAGGAGACGAAGGAGCTGGAGAAGCGCGTGAAGGAGCTTGAGGAAGCTGAAGCCAAGAACTTGGAGAAGTACAAGGAAGCCACTCATCTTTGCTTCTACAAGTTCTGGAAGCATAACTGGGAGGCTAACTTCAACTATCTGTCAGAATGCCTGAGGCGGACTCTAATGTCTCAATGTGCCATTCGCCTGGAGGAAGAAGAGAGGGCTAAAGTTGTTAAGAAAATATGTATTGCCTCAATGGAAAAGGTAAGAAAATATTACAACTCTATGCAAAATATTACAATAGACAAGGATTGATTAAATAAAGTGTTACAACTCTATAACTGAAAATTACAAATAAAAGGAGAAGGAGATGTAAGATGATAGAAATAGAAAGTAAAATTCTATTACAAAAAGATACAAGAAACTAGAAGTGTTTGAACAAAGGAAATAAAGGATTACAACTTTTAAACAAAAGAACAAGTAAATAGAATAAGAAGAAAAGAAGAAATAGCAATAGAAGAAAATAAGAACAAGAACCAAAACAATAAACTCTCACTCACACAAACAAAGTGAAGAGTGTTGGAGATCACCAACTTGAACAAGGTTTGAAACCTTTGTCCAAAAGCTTATTTACCCCTAACTCAAGCACTAAGGGATCTCTCACAGATTATAGGAAATGCTTTCTGGAATAATCAAGCCTCAAGGTGTTTCTAGCCAAGTGCTCTAGTGGATAGAAAAGTTGTGTCTTACAAGTGAGCATTAGGCTCCTATTTATAGAGTTTAGAGACACCCTTTGAATTTCAAATTCCACCAACCCCCATGGCTGTTACCAATGATTAATTGGGTGTTTTATGGAATTAAAATAGAGATTTGGGAGTTACTTGGCTGTTGGAATCATTCAAAATTGGATAAAAACTGAAATTGTATGAAGCTGTCAGCCACTAGGGCCGCAGCGCATGTTCCAGGCGCCGTGGCCCTCAGTCAAGTTCAGCAACAAATTTTTCAGTTTTTTCCAAAACATTCCAATTTATTCCCACTTGATTTTGTAACTTCCATACACAATATGGAAGTTAAAATCACATCTCTATCCGCCATTTCTCATATGGCTTTAAGAAATTCATCTCAATATTGTGTAACAACAAATCTACACAATAATAGGTGATATTTAGGAGTTACAAATTTGTGATGAATTTGTAACACCAAATATGTTACATGTTTGGATATTTCACATATATCCAAATAATGTAACTCTCTATTATATGTTACAATATGTGACACTCTATGTCACATTTATTTAATCTAAAACATTATATTATAAAATAATATAACATTCCCCCACTAGATTAAATAGTCATCTATTGTAACACTTATTTAATCAATCATTATATTTAAAAATATAACATATCCCCCACTTGATTAAATAAGAACTCTCTCTTATAGGAGTCATTGCATTGATGCATAAAGTAAAGTGTTTTTCAACGTGAACTTTACTATAGTGTAATTATCACAAAATTTGTCGAAAATTTGGTTGCATAGGCATTGAACCATCTTTTCATGATGACAAATCGATGATAATACACACACCTTTGCGATGTTCACTTGAGACCTCTATGTCTCGCTTTGCACCATTAATGGCCATGTGCACTTTCCATTCATGGACGTTCTTGAGAATACTCCCAATTCTCATGAGAGGCGGCACCACCCCTAGGTCCATATAGGTAGAATTCTTACAGTATTTTGTTACCAAAAATACTTGTCTTTACAAGACTGAATTCTATTAAAAAACCTTTCGGTTTTAACCCTCCACTTGGTAACACACAAGTACTCAATATCTCAGATGGGACTTGTTTTGAGTACAACTAATATTCACTTGATTGACTTGTTATTACCTATTGAACCTAACATTGGTTGAATAACTAGTGTTAAGATAGGTTACCATCAATCGTGAATCTCTTTAGGGAGTTTAAGTCCCATCCCTCAAGATGATGCGGCCACTAAATCCCTCGTTAGTGGCTTAGTGAAAGGATCCGCCAGATTTTCACTTGTTCTCACATAGGATATTGAGATGACTCCTCTTTGAATCAATTCTCTTACATATCCATGTCTTAGATTAATGTGTCTAGACTTCCCATTATACACTCCGCTGTATGCTCTAGCCAATATCGCTTGGCTATCACAATGTATCGATATAGTAGATACATTCTCTTTGATTAGGGCAATCTCTATCAACAGATCCCTTAACCATTCGGCCTCTTTGTCGGTAGCAGCTAGAGCTATGAACACTGCTTCCATAATGGAATGAGATATACAGGTTTGTTTCTTGGAACCCCAAGAAATTGCACCTCCACCAAGTGTAAATACCCAACCAGTTGTGGACAAGTTGTCCCCAAGATTGGATATCCAACTTGCATCTGTATATCCTTCTAATATCGAAGGAAATTTGGAGTAGTGAAGGCTTAGTCCTTTGGTTTTCTTGAGATAACCTAGGACTCTTCCGATTGCCTTCCAGTGATCCACACTTGGATTACTTGTAAACCTACTAAGTTTACTTACCGCAAATGCTATATCAGGTCTAGTACACTGGGCAGCGTACATTAGACTCCCTATAGCACTAGCATACTCCAATTGAGCCACCGCTCTTCCTTCATTCTTCTCTAGTTTTACACTATGATCGAATGGAGTATTGGCATCTTTAACCTTGAGATGGTTAAATTTGTGCAATACTTTCTCAACATAGTGGGCTTGCCCTAACGCAAAACCCCCACTATGTTTCTTTACTTTGATACCGAGTATGGTATCAACTTCTCCAAGATCTTTCATCTTGAAGGTTGATGATAGAAACCTCTTCGTTTCTTCTATCCCCTTCATGCTATTACTTAGAATAAGCATGTCATCCACATATAGGCAAACGATGATCACATATCCCTTACAAGTTTTGGAATACAAACACTTGTCTCCATTGTTATGTCTAAACCCATTAGACATGATGGCTTGATCAAATTTCTCATGCCATTGCTTAGGAGCTTGTTTCAATCCATATAAGGATTTTACAAGTCTACAAACTTTATGTTCATATTTTGGTAGGACAAACCCTTCGGGTTGTTCCATATAGACCTCCTCATTGAGGTCACCATTAAGGAATGATGTTTTGACATCCATTTGATGAACATAAAAGTTATGTATAGAAGCTAAAGCGAACAAAATTCTTATAGAAGTTGTTCTTGCAATAGGCGCATAGGTATTGAAATAATCGATACCCTATTTTTGCCTAAACCCTTTAGCTACTAATCTAGCTTTAAAGGTTTGGATAGTGCCGTCAGTGTGGTATTTTCTGTTAAATACCCACTTACACCCAATTGGCTTAGACCCTGGTGGGAGGTCTACCAATTCCCAAGTGTTATTGGAAAGAATGGAATCCATCTCATCATTGATGGCTTCTTTCCAAAATGCATAATCTCTTGATTGCATAGCTTCTCTATAAGTCTTAGGATCATCCTCAACGAGAAGTACAATAGGAACTTTCCTAATGACTTCCTCTCTATTTCCTTCTACCATGTAGAATGAAATTCGTTGAGAATCTATCTCATCCACTACTAGACTTTTATGATTTTTAAGCCTTTGACTTCTTCTAGGTTCAAAGGGTTGCTTTACATCCTTTCGAGAATTCTCATCTTGAGAATCAACTTTGGATGTAGAAGCTTAAGAATTGTTCTCATATAACAAATTCTCCTTTAGAGATGTTGAAGCTTGAGAATTGTTGTCACATAACATATTCTCAAGGAATTCAACTTCTCTAGATTCAATCATAATATTAGACTCTAAGTCTAATAGCCTATAAGCTTTGCTATTGTTGGCATAACCAACAAAATCACACTTTATGGCTCTTGAACCTAACTTTGTTCTATTAGGTTCGTTTTTCTTGCAATATGCAAGACACCCCCACACTTTGAAGTACCCTATGTTGGGTTTCTTCCTTTCCATAAGTCATATGGAGATATCTCATTTTTTTTTCATCAGTATTCGATTAAGAATGTGACAAGCGGTTAAAAGCGCTTCACCCCATAAGTTGAAGTTCAACTTAGAAAACACCAACATACAATTTATCATCTCTAGATAAGTCCTATTTTTCCTTTCGGCAACACCATTGTGTTGTGGTGTATAAGGTGCAGTGCACTCATGAATTATACCATTTTCTTCACAAAATGTATTGAATTCATTAGAGAAGTACTCTCCTCCTCTATCACTTCTTAGCACCTTAATCCTTTATTTAGTTGATTTTCAACTTCTAATTTATACAATTTAAAAGCATCAAAAGTTTCATCTTTATGCTTTAAAAGATACACATATGTATATCTACTAAAATCATCTATAAAAGTAAGAAAATACATTTTACCACCTCTAGTTAAAACACCATTTAATTCACAAAGATCACTATGGATTAAATCTAGTAAATTAGATGATCCTTCTACACTAGAAAATGGTTTCTTAATCATTTTTGCCTTTACACATGTTTCACATTTACCATAGTTTTTAATATTGCATGCAATCATACCACATTTTACTACTCTTTTCATGGTTGAAAAACCTATATGCGATAGTCCAAGATGCCACAAAAATAAAGAATCATACTCAACAATATAGGCGAAATTAGCATTTTTATTGATAACATTGAAAGTTACATCATTGGTGCACAATTTAACCATACCCTCACAAGAGTACCCATTTCCCAAAAATACATTTGGTAAGTATAAGTTTACCGGACTCAAAAACGGCTTTAATGCCGGGCTTGCCAAGCAAATCACCACTTACCAAGTTTCTACTCATTTCGGGAACATAAAGTACATTCACTAATGTAATTTTCTTCCCGGAGGTGAAGTAGACATCAATAGTACCTTTGCCAAGTACCTTGGATTTGCCCTCATTGCCCATTTGTATCTCATGGTTGCCCTTTGACTCTTCAAAGGTCTTGAACAATGATTTGTCATAGGTGACATGGACGGTGGCACATGTATCATACCACCACCCTTTCACCTTGCCTTGGACCGCATTCACCTCACTAAGGGTAGCAACTATGTTTTCCCCTTGAGTTGCGTTCACCTTATGTGCTTGTTGGTCTTTTCTATGCCTACACTCTCTAGCATAGTGACCCTTTTTCCCACACACAAAGCAAGGACCTTTCTCGCCCTTAAAATTGTTTGGGTTGGTTTTTGGACCCAAAGGTTTCTCATTACCCTTTTTCCCTTTGTTTTTGGGATGTTTTGGTTGTGACACCGCATTTGCTTTGGAAGTCTCTCCATTAGACCCCTCCACAAGTTTATCTCTACATTTCGATTCCTCTTCGATTCGAATATGCTTTTGGATCTCCTCCAAAGAATAATCCTCATTTTTATGAAGGATTCTTTTCCTATAGCTCTTCCAAGTTGGTGGTAATTTAGCCACTATAGCACCAACTTGAAACGCCTCGGGAAGCTCAATCTTTAACACTTTCAAATTATTAACAATAATTTGCAATTCATGAATTTGAGGAAGAATAGGTTTATCACCAAAAAATTTGAAATCAAAGTATTGAGATATCAAAAACTTTTTGGTACCTTCCTCTTCCGCCTTAAACTTTTTCTCAAGTGTATCCCATATCTCCTTGGCCGATTTGGTCTCGGTGTATAGGTCATAGAGCCTATCGGACAGAGCGTTGAGGATATGACCCCTACAAAGGAGATTGTCCTCCTCCCTCTTCCTTCTCTTCTCCACCTCCTCAAGAGTGTCTTTGTCGGATGGCTCGGCTAGAGGTGCCAAGGATGACTCAAGGATGTAGGCGATTTTAAAAGTGGTTAAAAGAAACCTCACCTTGTCTTTCCACCAAGTAAAATTGGATCCATCAAACCTATCCAATCTCACTAGGTCTTGGTTCATGATCTTGATTGTCTCCCCTTCCATTGAAACAAAAAAAGGATAAGCTTTTGAATGTTAGGAAAATATGTATTGCCTCAATGGAAAAGGTAAGAAAATATTACAACTCTATGCAAAATATTACAATAGACAAGGATTGATTAAATAAAGTGTTACAACTCTATAACTGAAAAATACAAATAAAAGGAGAAGGAGATGTAAGATGATAGAAATAGAAAGTACAACTCTATTACAAAAAGATACAAGTAAACTAGAAGTGTTTGAACAAAGGAAATAAAAGGATTACAACTTTTAAACAAAAGAACAAGTAAATAGAATAAGAAGAAAAGAAGAAAGAGCAATAGAAGAAAATAAGAACAAGAACCAAAACAATAAACTCTCACTCACATAAACAAAGTGAAGAGTGTTGGAGATCACCAACTTGAACAAGGTTTGAAACCTTTGTCCAAAAGCTTATTTCCCCCTAACTCAAGCACTAAGGGATCTCTCACAGATTATAGGAAATGCTTTCTGGAATAATCAAGCCTCAAGGTGTTTCTAGCCAAGTGCTCTAGTGGATAGAAAAGTTGTGTCTTACAAGTGAGCATTAGGCTCCTATTTATAGAGTTTAGAGACACCCTTTGAATTTCAAATTCCACCAACCCCCATGGTTGTTACCAATGATTAATTGGGTGTTTTATGGAATTAAAATAGAGATTTGGGAGTTACTTGGCTGTTGGAATCATTCAGAATTGGATAAAAACTGAAATTGTATGAAGCTGTCAGCCACTAGGGCCGCGGCGCTTGTTCCAGGCGCCGCGGCCCTCAGTCAAGTTCAGCAACAAATTTTTCAGTTTTTTCCAAAACGTTCCAATTTATTCCCACTTGATTTTGTAACTTCCATGCACAATATGGGAGTTAAAATCACATCTTTATCAGCCATTTCTCATATGGCTTTAAGAAATTCATCTCAATATTGTGTAACAACAAATCTACACAATAATAGGTGATATTTAGGAGTTACAAATTTGTGATGAATTTGTAACACCAAATATGTTACATGTTTGGATATTTCACATATATCCAAATAATGTAACTCTCTATTATATGTTACAATATGTGACACTCTATGTCACACTTATTTAATCTAAAACATTATATTATAAAATAATATAATATTACATTATATTATAAAATAATATAACAAAAGTACCTGCTTCCCCGGAGATTTCTCTGGCAACAGAGATAGATGGTGCAGACAATGAAGCTGACGCAGCTGTCAACCAGGACGTTCCTCAAGATCCTCCAGCCCCATAGTCTTTTTCCCTTTTTTTCTTTTGATAGTTTAATTACACGACCTCCTGGTCGTGATGTAAAGACACTAATTTTTTATTGCTACGCGGGCAGCTATTTTTCTTTTAATCAGACAATTACATCCGAGCAATACTGCTCGTGGTGTAAAGTAATTCGTTTTTTATATTATAACATCTTTTTATTTTATTATAATATCTTGTTCACATGACTGAACTTAGCATAGCACTTTGGTTTGATTTAACAAAATTTTGAAAAATACTGTAAGTACCCTAGCATGCTTTCACTTATTTTACTCATGTGTTTACATTCCTTTTAACGATATGATTTGCTTACGTGTACCTTATATGCCCCCCATGTGATCGAGGAGCTTTAGGTCCTTGGTCACTTGCCTTGACCAGAACATGTTCGAACATTACTGCTCGTATCAATATAATTAGAATTATAATACAGCAAAACAACACACGTAATAAGCAAATACTTGTAATAGATACTTGCAAGAAATGACTGCTGTGCACAATCCCTTATATTTCTCGTAATAGATGGATGAAACATGTCTGTACAAGTGATCAATAAGATCTTACACTTATAAGTGATCGGTCACACAAAATGACCAACCCTTTTTCAAAACTTGTAAAAAGTAAAATTAATACAATCCAATTCTTTAAGAAGAATTGTTTATTGGTAATACTTGCGCAGGTGTTCTCCATTCCAATAGCGAGGAACGAGATCTCCGTTTAAGCGTGCAAGTTTATAAGTGCCCGGGTGAAGGACTTCTTCAATCTGGTATGGCCCTTCCCAATTAAGTCCGAGTACTCCAGCAGCTTGGTCGCGGGTGTTTAGAAAAACTCTTCGGAGTACAAGATCTCCAACGTTGAACTTTCTCTCTCAAACTTTAGAGTTAAAATACCAGGCGAATTTCTACTAGTACGCAGCTACTCGGAGTTGGGCTTGTTCACGTTTCTCATCGATTGAGTCTAGGGATTCCATCAATAGTTGGCTGTTCAAATCTTGATCGTACGTTATTCTGCGATCCGAAGGCGGATTTAACTCAACAGGCAACATAGCTTCATATCCATAAGCCAAAGAGAATGGAGTATGACTCGTTGATGTTCGGTGGGACGTTCTGTACGACCAAAGTACTTCAGGAAATTGTTCCGGCCACGCCCCCTTAGCTTCTTCAAGCCTTTTCTTCAGTGTATCCTTCAATGTTTTGTTGATTGCTTCAACTTGTCCATTTGCTTGGGGATGTGCAACTGAAGAGAAGCTCTTGATAATACCATGTCGCTCGCAGAAATCCGTGAATAAATCACTGTCAAATTGGGTGCCATCATCCGAGACGATCTTCCTTGGAAATCCATAGCTACAAATGATGTTTTTGATCACAAAATCCAGCACCTTCTAGGTCGTTATGGTTGCAAGTGGTTCAGCCTCGGCCCATTTGGTGAAGTATTCGACGGCAACCACAGCATATTTGACACCGCCTTTTCCCGTGGGCAAAGATCCGATTAGGTCGATACCCCAAACTTCAAATGGCCACGGGCTTTGCATCTGTTTAAGCTCATTAGGGGCTGCTCGTGGGATTTTGGAGAATCTCTGACATTTATCACACTTCCGCACGAATTCCATCGAGTCTTCATTCATCGTTGGCCAGAAATATCCTTGCCTTAGGATCTTTTTTGACAAACTCTGCCCCCCTAGTGTGGTCTCCACAAAAACCTTCGTGTACCTCTTTCATCAATTCTTTGGCCTTCTCCTTTGTAATACACCTAAGGAGTGGCATTGAGTATCCCCTTCGGTACTGTAGTGCACCAAAAAAAAAATTTAGTTTATTTAAATTTTGTGATTTATTTTATTTAAGTGTTAAGTGTGATAAATTGTTTTATTTAAATGTTGTTTATTTTATTAGTTGTTGTTTGTTTTATTTGATTGTTTGTTATTTTATTTAATTGTTAGAATTGTTTGTAGAATATTTTTGTGAAATTACTTGTTAAATGATATATATTTATTTTTATGTTAAAATGTGATTATGTGAGATTTGGTTGAATGCACTAAGGTGCATGGTAGATAGTGATGCTCCCTAGTGATTTAGTGTGTGCAAGTGCATGGTAGCATGATCCACATGTGTAGAATTTTCTACACATTTTATAGTTTCCATATATTAGATTTAATTGATTAATTTAATTAAAAATAAAATAAAATAATAAGGGGAAAGGGAGGTGGGCGGCATTGAGTGGGAAAAAGAAAATAGCATTATTCCTTTTATTTTTCTCAATCAAATAAACTAAAATTTTGGAAGATTAAAGCTATTATGGGTAAGGGAATTTTGACATTTTTATTATTTAAAATCCTCTTTATTATAATGGATTTTAGGCTTAATTAGATGAGTAGATTGGGGAAACTTACCATTTATTTTGGTGAGGCTTTATGAGGGAATTAAGATTAAAAGGAAGGAAAAGAAGGAAGAGAGGCTATTTTCAAGCTTTGTGTCGTGACCTAGAGAGAAGATAGAGAGAGAGAGAGTGGCGAGCTAGAGAGAGAGAGAGGGGAAAGGGCTGCCATTTTCTAGAGAGAAGGAAGAAGAAGAAAAAAAGAAAGAGGAGAAGAAGAAGAGGGTTTCGAAAACCCTAGGTATGTTCTATCTATTGGTGTTTTGAATATTAGAATTAGAGTCTTCTCCTCTTCTCTAATCTAAGAATATTTTGTGGTTTCTTTCTTTGGTTGTATGGTGTTCGAAAATCCTCTATAGGTGACAAGGTTTTTTTGCTAGAGTATTCTTGATTCAACAATCAAGAGAGGTAATGGTTTTTCTTAACCTATATTAGTTTGATAAGTCTATCCTTGATGTTGATTTTGGTGGTGTTTAATGGTTTGGTTATTATAGGTTGGTGATGAGGTGGTTATGTTTGGTTTTATTTCTCATGAAAAGAATATGGTTTGTTAAAAAGGCTCATGGGAATGTTTGAGAGAATATGTGTTTGATGAGATTTTTATGAGGGTTGTATTTTATGTTTATGTTGCTATGATTATTTTAGACCATTGATTTATGTAAAAATATGCAAGAATGATGATAGATGCATGCTAGGTTTCATGTGAAGATAGATGAGAATTTTGTGATATTTTGTGGTGGATCTTGAGTGTTTCGGCCTAGGGGTAAAAGTTCAATCATGATTGTTTTCCTTGTATGTTTTAAAATAAGGGTGATTTTAGATATATGATAGGATGTATATGATATTATGTATCAATGAATTATGGTATGCATGAAAAATGATAGAAACATGTTAGGTTTAATATAAAGGCATATATGAATATTGGTGTTTATATTATTAATGCATGTTGTTATTATTGTTTTGTTGTATTGCATGTATGAATTCATTGGAAATAGAATAAGGTTTTATAAGGTTGTATATGAATATGTGTTAGTGATGTTCTTTGAATTATCTATATAATAAGAGCATGTTAGGATTTGTGATTTATTGTGTTTATTAGACATGTATGATCTTGTATGAAATTTTTGAAAGGCATGAGATAAAAGATGAATTTCATGATTAATTATGCTTGCTGATTTTTGTGAATAATGGGATAATAAGTTTGGTGAAATAGTGATTTGCATACATAAGTAATGTCCTTAATGCTATGTTGATCTTATGAAATTAAAAAGGTATTTTAAGTCACAATAAAATGATATTTTTACTCAAATAAATACCTACAGAATTTTTATATATTTTTAGAAAAAATATGAGGTTTTAAATTCAATATAGTGATTTTAATAATAAATATGATTGCTGGAATTTTTGTAAAAAAAAAAATGTGAAGTGTGTTTTAATAAGAGGAATTTGATTAGTATTTGAAATAAATTAATACCCTAAACTATGGTAATATTAAAAATGGTATTTTTAATATGGTATGAGTGTATATTTTAAAAGTTATGATTTTTCTTTATTTTGATTAAGGAAAATATTGAATTTAATTTATTTGTGATTTTTAAAGAAATTAAATGGTGGCTGAAAGTTTAGTTTAAAATGTTTAAAATGATTATTTAATTGTCACTTATGAATTATGTTATATAAAACTAAGCCTTAAAATAATTCAAAGAAAATATATTTTTCTACACTTAAAATTTTTTTTTTTTCTCACATCATTTATGTAACCCAATTAATCAATATTAAATTGATTTTTCTAAGGAAACATGGTAATCATAGGTATTTTAAATAAATTCCAAGCCTTTGTTATTTCTTTGTAATTTGAAAATAATAAATGGATTTATCACTTTTTTTTTAAGCTAAATAAAATTATTTTATAAAATAAAAATAATGTCTTTAGATATTTAATCAACCTAATCATTTTAAGAAAATAAATAATGCTAAACAAAGCATGTTACAAGTCTATTAATTTTAAAACGATAGAAGTAAGACGCGAAGAACTATCATTTTTAAACGCCACAATTACGCAACGTTCCCACGTATGCATGTTACATGCAAATTCACTTTTACGTCCAAAATTATGTCTATTACCCAACCATGTAGTTTTTATAGAAAGGTCATGCATGCAAAGTAGGTAAAATGAGCATTATTCTTTTTATGACCTTATGTGTAATTAGGTATATTTGTATGTTGTGTGTAACTCTTATTATGTGTGCATGGCCCATGCACACATGAGTTGTATGAAAGGGCAAAATAGTAATTATATGAAGCTAAGAAATGTCGTTTTGATTATGGTATAGGCTCGTTGAGAAGTTGTGATTTTACTTAGCTTGGACCTGAGGTAAGGAAGTTAGATAGAATTTATGATTGTTATATTATGAATGGTAAGACTGTTGTGTGAATGAAATGTTATGAATTATGAATGTCATAATGTGATGATATGTTGGCTTGTATGAACATTGTATGATATGAATGGATGTTAGCGTGATGTACGCGACACATCAAAATGGGTTGCTAAGGATAAGAAGACGCAACCCGAGTTACTAAGGATATGAAGACGTAACTCCATGGGCGGATGCGCCGAGGTTATTCAAGGACCAGAGACTCTTGTTTACCTCAAAGGGTGGCATGGACAAGTTAGCGAGCCATATTCACAAGGAATTGTGTTATGAATGTGTTATGATGTCTGGTGATGTTTATGGTTATGTTATGATGTATTGTTTATGAATGTGTTATGATGTCTGGTGATGTTTATGGTTATGTTATGATGTTTTGTTTATGATTTTGGTTATGATGCTTATGATATGACGGTGGCAATATGTTTATGTTTATGATATTGATGCCAATTTTATGATGATGCTATGATGTATAAAGATGAATGATAGTGTTTGTAAATTGTTGTATCTTACTTCTTGTTGTTTGTACTTCCTTACTGGGCTTTTAGCTCACCCCCTTACTTTCCCTTCCAGGTAGCAAATAGGTTTCTCCATGGCACGCGAGGTGATGTGGGAAGTTCTATCGTCCTGGTGTGTATGGCGTGGGGCATCCTATGGACGAAAAACGATCACTTAAAGATGCCATTTTAATAATGTTATGTTTTATGAGATTTTTTAAACTTGTCAGTGGGACTTAAATTATTGGTTGTTTTTTTTTTTTTTTGGAACCTTGCATAAAAACTCATATTTTCTTTTAAAACTATTGGGCCCAACTTGCATGTTTTTAAGCAAGAACCCACTGAAACCTTTATAATAAGTGACTTTCCTTTAAAAACCAACGAAATGTGAATGTTTCATTAAGTACTAGTTTAGGGCGTTTTTACAGGTACAAAATTCCATCGACCAGGATATACCTAGCAGCCTGTCGCTGAAAGGTCCTGGCTTTGCTTCTGACCGTTGGTAACACGCCCTGCGTCAGATACTCGACATACGGTGCCATCCACGTATCCGCCATCTGGATTACCAGAGTGGTCTCCTCTGCTTGGATGCTTAGTACAGATAGTCGCTCGACTGGAACTATGTTCAGAGTGTTAGCATCCTTCGCACTTGCCAATTTGGCCAAAGCGTCCCCAATTTCGCACTTACCTGCTGGAGACTGTATTTGTCGAACTGAGCCAACAGATCCTTTGTTTTGTTCAGATAGGCAACCATCTTTGAACCTCGTGCCTTGTATTCTCCCAGGACCTGATTCACCACCAGCTGAGAATCACTATACATGTCAAGCACTTTTATATTCATGTCCCTGGCTAACCGCAATCCAGCGAGTAGTGCTTCATACTCGGCCTCATTGTTAGAAGCAGTGAAGTCAAATCTGATTGCGCAGTGAAATTGATGCCTCTTCGGCATTATCAATATCACTCCTGCCCCAGCGTGGCACTTGTTAGAAGAGCCGTCTGTAAATAATTTCCTCGTGGGTCTTGGATTTTACTTTCAGGCTCATTGAGCTCTTCAGCCTACTCGCCATTCGTAAGTTCAGTGAATTCCGCAATGAAGTCAGCCAAGGCTTGACCTTTTATTGTTGCTCGCGGTAAATAAGATATGTCGAACTGCCCGAGTTCGACTACCCATTTTAACAATCTACCTGCAGCCTCTGGTTTTTGCAAGATTTGTCGAAGAGGCTGGTCAGTCAAGACCGTAATTGGATGAGCTTGAAAGTAAGGCCATAGCTTCCTAGAGGCCAAAACTAGGCAATAGGCTAGTATCTCGATGGGCGGGTACTGCTGTTCTACTCTAATCAGCCTTTTGCTTACGTAGTAGGCAGCCTTTTGCACGCCTTCTTCTTCTCTTACTAAGACGGTACTAGCAACGTATTCCGTGATTGCCAGGTAGATGAACAAAGTTTCTTTATCGACTGGCTTTGACAGGATGAGTGGTTGCGCCATATGTGTTTTTAGTGCTTGAAAGGCCTGTTCGCACTCCTTTGTCCATTCGAACTTCTTATTGCCTCTAAGTAGATTGAAGAATGGGATGCACTTATCTGTTGACTTTGAAATGAATCTACTAAGAGCGACAATTCTTCCGGTTAAGCTTTGAACATCCTTGACCTTTGTTGGCGACTTCATATCAATCAGAGCTTTAATTTTCTCGGGATTGGCTTCAATTCCTCTCGAGTTAACTATAAATCCCAAGAACTTCCCTGATCCTACTCCAAAGGAACATTTAAGGGGATTTAACTTCATCCGATATTTATTCAAGACGTTGAAGCACTCCTGCAAATCCCTTACATGCCCTTCTACTTTCTTTGACTTAACCAGCATGTCATCGACATATACCTCCATGTTTGTGCCGATCAGCTCCTTAAACATGTGGTTGACGAGTCTCTGGTAAGTCGCACCAGCGTTTTTCAAACCGAAGGGCATCACTTTGTAACAGTAGAGCCCTGTATCAGTCTGAAATCTAGTGTGATCTTCATTAGGGGGATGCATACTAATTTGATTATACCCGGAGTACGCATCCATGAATGAGAGGATCTCATGCCCTGCAGTAGCATCGACCAGATGGTCGATCCTTGGGAGTGGGAAACAGTCTTTGGGGCAGGCTTTATTTAGGTCTGTAAAATCCACGCACGTACGCCATTTTCCATTCGGCTTGGGCACTAGTACTGGATTAGAGACCCACGATGGATAAAATGCCACCCTAATAAACTGATTCTCCTTCAGCTTCTCGACTTCCTCTTTTAAGGCCCTTGATCTATCTTTGTCGAGAAGCCTTCTTTTTTGTTGTACTGGTGGAAAACTCTTGTCAATGTTTAGGACATGGCTGATGACTGCAGGATCTATCCCAACCATGTCTTTGTACGACCAGGCAAATACCTCCTGGTTCTTCCTTAAAAACTCTACCAGCGCTTGTTTTGTTGTTGTCTCTAAGCTTTTACCGACTTTCACAACTCTGGTCGGATTTTCTTTATCGAGTTGGACCTCTTCAAGGTCCTCGATGGGTCCCACTTCTTCTTCAAAATCCCCAAAGCGAGGATCTAAGTCCCTATCCTCACTTTGGGCAACGCCCTATTTGGTGACATTATCACCCGAGTGGGCCTGGACATCAGTCGCCACTTGCAACTCCTTTACGGCGGTGTCTCTCGATACACCCTTCTTTGCCTTGGTGATCGAGGCGTTGTAGCACTCCCTCGCTTCCCTCTGGTTTCCCAATACGCATCCTATCCCTGCATCTATTGGGAATTTCATGGCGAGGTGCCATATCGAGGTGACGGCTTGTAGGTCGACCAAAATTGGTCTCCTGATTACAGCGTTGTATGCCGAAGGACAATCAACTACTATAAGAGTAGTGAGTAATGTCCTATTAGCAGGTGCAGTGCCTGCTGTAATTGGGAGTCTAATCGACCTTGTTGGGGCGAGCCCTTCTCCAGAGAAACCATAAATGGTTTGGTTGCATGGTTCCAGGTCCTTTACGGACAACTTCATCCTTTCCAGCGAAGACTTGTATAGGATGTTGACCGAACTTCCTGTATCGACCAACACCCTTTTCACCGTCATGTTTGCAATCTATACATCCATGACCAGTGGATCGGAGTGTGGGAATCGCACGTGCTGGGCATCGTTGTCAGAGAAGGTTATCAGTTCCTCCTCTGTTCGAGCCTTTTTTGGTGCTCGATCCTCGACACTCATCATCTCGATGTCCTGGTCATGGCGCAGGGTTCGAGCATATCGTTCCCTTGCCTTTCCACTATCCCCTGGAAGATGTGGGCCTCCGCAGATGGTGAGTAGAGTGCCTGCCACAGGAGCTGGCTGTAAAGGTGGAGGGCGTTGGTGTGCAGGCGCCGGTTCGTTGCCACCTTGAGCCTCTCGCTGAGAACCTCCCGTGGCTCGCACATATCTTCTTAAATGTCCCTGCCTTATCAGGAACTCAATTTCTTCCTTCAGCTGGTTACACTCATTAGTGTCGTGCCCGTAGTCGTTGTGAAAACGGCAGAACTTCGTGGTATCTCTCTTGGAGATATCTTTCCTTATAGGTGCGGGTCATTTGTAGGGCACGCTTGAGCTGGTCGCCTGGTAGACCTCAGCTCGGCTTTCGACAAGGGCAGTGTAATTGGTGAATCTCGGTTCATATCGACTGCCTTTGGGGTGCTTACTCTCGGAGGTCGAGGGTTCATTGTTCGCCCACTTTCCACCATTTCTACCATTGTTATTCCCATTGCCATTGGGTTTTTCTGACCCATTGGCGGCTTTGGCGGGATCTTCCTTGGGCCCCTTGTCTTTTGTTGGTGATTTCCCTTCGTTGGCAATCGTGTCCTCGAGCTTGATGTAACGATCAGCTCGATCTAAGAACTCTTGGGTGCTCCTTACCCCATTCTTTCTGAGGCTGCTCTAGAGGGGTGAATGGCGTCTAACCCCAGCAATTAGGGCCATCATCTTACCTTCATCGCCCACAATCTTAGCTCCAGCTGCAGCTCACATGAAGTGCTGAACGTATTCCTTTAAGGGCTCTCCCTCTTTCTGGCGTATTTCGACCAGCTGGTTGGCCTAAGTGGGGTGCACGCGACCTGCATAGAACTGTCCGTAAAACTCCTTTACAAACATTTCTCATGATACTATACTAGCAGGAGGGAACTTAAAGAACCACTCCTGGGCGGTGTCAGACAGCGTTGCGGGGAAGATGCGGCAACGGGCATCTTCTGACACCTTTTGTATATCCATTTGTATCTCAAACTTATTAACGTGAGATACTGGGTCTCCATACCCGTCAAAATTTGGTAGTGTTGGCATCTTGAATTTACTGGGGGTTTCAGCCACAGCAATCCTCTATACAAAAGGGGTGCCTCTCCTCCAATCGTACTTAATGTGGGATGTTCACCCCCCGACCAGCTGCTACATCACCTGGTTCAAGGCATCGATCTAGGCCTGAACAGCTTCTGGGATTGCTGGGGCCACTGGTTCCGGGGGAACGTACTCATTGTGCCTTTCCCGGCAGTCATTAAGTACGTCCTTCAGATCATCGTCGCTGCTCGCTGGCTCCCAGCCAACTAAAGACGTTCTACTGCCTGGGATGCTCCCCAGCGTTATGGCCCACTGGTCGGTCCTCTCTAGGAGGTGGGCTTCTACCTCCACCTCTTTCTTCGTTCCTCCGACCAGCATTTCTTCTGCCAGAATCGGCTTCATTGTAGTCGTGGCCATCTTTGAATCGTGGCTGATTATGGTGTGACCGGCTATTCACTTTATTGCCTGCTTGGGCTAACATTTCCCGAGCGTTACGGGGAGGCCTGTGCTGGACGGTGGATCCCCGTGCATTGTTATGTCATGGGGGGCCCCTGACCGCAGAGCCTGTCTCGGAGTTCCTCCTGTTGGCAGAAGGACGCTGCCCCCTGCTCGGTAGATTCGGCTCTTCATCCCCTGGGCGTCTAGGGCTGCGGGGCGGTTGGCCGGTCCTATTCTACCTCGAGCACAGGGGGATTGCCTCGACCAGCCTGAGATGGAGGCTGCTGCTCAGGATCCCTAGGTAGGACATCGTCCTGAGCCACATGAGGCTGTTCCGGCCTTTGTGGCCTTACAGGCTGGAGAGGAGGACTAGGATTGGGATCCCTTTGAGGCGGATTGTTTGTTGGCTGATTTGGCTGGGAGGCTGGCGCAGCCTGATTCCTAGCCAGTTGGATGGCTGCTTCAAGGGCGGCCATGGAATCCCTCTGCCGACAATCCATTTCTCTGCCGCTCGCTCAGCTCCTGACGTTGGTGCTCTATTTCTCTCTGCTGTGACACCATTATCTCTGCAGCATTCTCTTGATTGGCCCTCAGATTGGCCAACTCATCCTGCAACACCCCCAGCGTTGCCTTCAAGGTTTCAGAATCTAACTCTTCCTCATCAAACTCCAAGTGTGGTTCGTCCTCAGCCACATTTGGAGGAGGAGGCTGAGATGATGCTGCGCCAGCGGCCTGTCCTATCCTGTTGGATGTTTTCGCCATTAGATTCTTTCACAAGCTCTCAATGAAAGCACCAGAATGTTGACCCTCGATTTAGCCAATGACATGGAGTCAAATATATGACAAGAAGTAGAACGATGCTTGAAAAGATAATCTAATGGAAAGCAAAAAACACCAAGAAATTATAGTGGTTCAGCCCCAGTGATTGGCAATGACCTACGTCCACTTAGTGTATTGTTATTATTGAACTTCAAAGCTGTGATAAAAAAAACTAGGGTTCTTTGAGTTTCACAAACCTTGGAAGGATTACAATAGAATGATCAACAATCACTATAGCTCTTTCTCTCTTAATCTTAAGCCAAAAAAGCTAATGAATCAAAAAGTCCCTTCCTTGAGCTATTTCATGCATATTTATAGGCTCAAGGAGGGTTACACATGCTAACGTGTCCTATCTTTCCTTAACAATCGCGTATCAAGGATCATTATGAGGAAATATTCAAATGTAATTAATATTAGATTACAACTTAAGAAGGAAATAAATCGGGCTTCACGACCAGCCTGGTTGTATCAAAAATTAACACTGACGATGAGGCGCGCTTCTGGTCGATAGTCGAACAACACCTTTGCCCTTTAATTCCGCCACGTGTCAATCCACGTGTAAATAATCTTTGCCACGTCATCAAAACCATTTTTGGGTAAACACTATGATACTATGCTTATGTTCCTATGTGTTGTTGTTCTGCTATGATATGATGTTGTTGTGCTACTATGCCATTTCGTATTCAAATAATGGTTTAAATAAGTGTTTATTTGCTAGGATAAAATATAGTATGTTGTGCTTTAAGGTTCTCTTGCTGGGCCTCGGCTCACGGGTGCTCTGTGGTGCAGGTAAGGGCAAGGAAATGTTATATTATTTTATAATATAATGTAATATTATATTATATTATAATATAATATAATGTTTAGATTAAATAAATGTGACAAAGTGTGTCACATATTGTAACATATAATAAAGAGTTACAATATTTAGATATATGAGATATATCCAAATATTGTAACATAATTGGTGTTACAAATTTGTAACTTCCAAATATTACCCTTTATTGTGTAAATTTGTTGTTACACAATATTGAGATGAATTTCATAAAGCCATATGTGATATGGCTGTTAGAGATATGATTTTAACCCCAATAATGTGTTTTGGGAGTTACAAAATCATTTGGGAGGGTTTGGAACCGTTTGGAAAAACATCACATTTTTTAGTGTTGAAAATGGTTGGTGGTCGCGGCCACTGAATGTTGGTGGCCGCGGCCTGTGGGACAGAGGCTAGTGGCCGCGGCCACTAATGTCTCTGGCCGCGGCCACAGGCCAAAAACTGATAATTTTTTCAGTTTTTTCAATCTTTGTTGAACAGCTCAAAAAACCCAAATAACTCCCAAATCTCATTTTTAATTCCATATTAATCCAATTAAACATTGGTAACAGCCATTAGGGTTGGTGGAATTTGAAATTCAAAGGGTGTCTCTAAACTGTATAAATAGAAGACTATAGCTCACTTGTAAGACACAACATTTCTATCCATTAGAGCACTTGGCTAGAAACACCTTGAGGCTTGATAATTCCAGAAAGCATTTCCTATAATCTGTGAGAGATCCCTTAGTGCTTGAGTTAGGGGGAAATAAGCTTTTGGACAAAGTTTTTAAACCTTGTTCAAGTTGGTGATCCCCAACACTCTTCACTTTGGTAGTGTGAGTGAGAGTTGTTTATCTTTTGTTTCTTGTTCATTTCTTTCATTCTATTGTTTTTCATCTTTATATTGTTCTTCTCTATTTACTTGTATTTCTTGTTCAAGAGTTGTAATCTTTTCTTTTCTTTGGTTTCAAACACTTTACTTTATTTGTAACATTTTCCTTAGAATTGTATTTTACTATTCTCTTCTTCTTCATCATCTTCTTCATTTTCTTTTTTTATTTGTAATTTTCAGTTATAGAGTTGTAACTCTTTTTAATCAATCATTATTTATTTGTAATATATTGCATAGAGTTGTAATTTATTATTATTTCCATTGATGCAAAATACATATTTTCCTAACAGGAAAAGATCAATCAACCATGAGTTAGAGGGCATGGAGTGGTGCGTACATGTTTTGCCTATCTGGGTGCTACGGCTGGGGTATTTTTAGGAATTGGTCATGAACATTGATTTTGTCGTTTAGGACGACTGTAAAGTAACTTTTAAGTTGTAAATATGTTTTTAAATAATGTTTTGGGATCCCAATGTAATCCTTTTCACGATCTAAAAGAACGACCAACTTTTATACCGAAATTATATTTAAACAAGTTACATTTTGATTAACGACAACCTCGAATAGCGAGTTAATTGCACATTTTAAACTCACTTGGTAACGAATTTAAGGAAGTAGGGCGTTACAATTTGGTATCAGAGCGTGCCAAGGTTTATGGTTCCTGAAAAATTGACTGAAAATGAACGTGGCCGTTGCCAAAGATAAGCTCGACTCAGGGTCGGTTGGTATTGAATGAAATATTTGTCTAATTGCTTAATAGAATGACTTTATCTGCTTCTTAATGTAGGGAGCATGAGCAATATATATATTTGTGCTTGTTATTCCTCTTGTTTGTCTGGCCATGCTCGGGAGTGGTTCCGGGAGGGATGATCATATCTGATGGATTGAGTCATTGACTGCAGACAGATCTAGAAGTTATGCATCAGAGACAGTCAAGGGGTGCAGGCATTGTCAATACTAGGATTGCAGATAGTACTCGGGACCAGAATCTTCCATCTGTTCCTGGTGGTTGGCAGCAAGTGTTCGTTGATATGCAAACTAGATTACAAAAGTAAGAGGAAGAGATTAGGTGGTTGAGACAGTGGGTTCCACCTGGAAATGTTGCTTCGTGTGTTTCTACGACATTGGCATCAGTTTTGGTTCAGCCTGAGGGTGGAGGCAGGTGGAAAATGATGTATGAAAGATTCCAAAGGCTTAATCCTCCAGTTTTTTAAGGAGGTTTAGATCTGTTCGGAGCTGAACGGTGGATGGGCATGGTTAGCTCTATCCTTGACTATATAGGAGCAAAAGGCAATGATAGAGTGGTTTGTGCCACGTACATGCTACGAGAGGATGCCCAAACATGGTGGGTGATGATATCACAGACCTGGAATGTTGTTATGATGGGCTGGGAGGAGTTCCGACAATTGTTCAACGAGAGGTACTATGGTGACGCAGTTCGAATTGTGAAGACTAATGAGTTTATGAACTTAGTTCAAGGCAATAAGATGGTGGCAAAATATGTTGACAAATTTGATGATTTAGCCAAGTTCGCATTTGATTTGGTGCCAACAGACGTAGCCCGAAAGGAACAATTCGTTCGAGGGCTAAACCCTGGGGTGGCCCATAGAGTTAGGGTCGCTCCAGTTCATGAGGTTTCTACTTATGCTCTAATGGTAGGGAAGGCCCTTGCCATAGAGGACGCAGGAGGTGTGATATTGAGTGAGGGTGTCATGGGGCTAGAAGCCCAGGCAAGGGTCCCCCCATTTGTAAGAACAGGTGGGGGCGGAGGACCTAGTAGTCAGAAAAGAAAGACCCCTGATAGTTCTACCACTGTCGGTCATGATGTTCAAGGCAGTCGCCAGGGCAGCAATGAGGTCTGGAAAAGTTATCTAGTGTGTGTCAGGTGCAGGAGACGCCATTTGGGTAAATGTCGAACGAAGACATGTTTTTTGTGTGGAGTAGTTGGGCACATCATGAAATAGTGTCCAGAATTGAAGACAGAAGAATCCAGAAGTACAGATGGCTCGACCTCGATTCGAGAGTCTGCCTGGAGGCGGCCAGAGCCCGAAGTTGGTTCCTCAGAAATGACAGGTTGCTCTTCTAGTTCTTGTTCTTTATATTATGTTAACTGAGTTTGGTGCTACGTACCTTTTAATGGAGATATAGACTTGGGATACCTACCGAATGGACAGAATGTTGTGGGGCTTGAGATTTTGTGTTTGATAAAATTTGGTAAATACCGAGGAATGAAACAGAGTAGTACATGAAAAAAATTGTAGCAAGAACTTGTTGGGATGGTTATGCGATGGCCCTAGTATATTCCTAAGTCTGGATTAGTAGGCTGATAAGGAGACTCGACTGTGACTTCGGAGTGTCTAGCCATAGTGGTAGGTACCACTAAGGTTATGCTAGGTAGGTCAAAGGGAACTGGATGGGTCATTGGAATTTCAAATGGGTATGCAAGGGTTTGTCGAGATTGTTGTCATGACTAGGACATAAAGCGTACTACGGGAATAAGGTAGGAATAGAGCTAGCACCAGAGATACGTGAAGAATGACACTAATTGAGTAGCTAAAATTAAAGGTTCAGTCAAGGGAGTTTCTTAACTTAAAGGTGACCAGACAAAACATTTCGCAATAAGGTGTGCCAGTGTCATGGGTTAAGGAGAAGGTCAAGTTTGCCAAAGTATATGTTGTATATGGAAGCCAAACAAGGTAATTGTTAGGAGTGGTTATCCACTGCTAAGAATGAAGGATTTATTTAAGTAAGTTATATGTAACTCTATCAGGAATGGTTTGGGACTACTTTTAGTTAAGAACAGAATATGGGAATTCCCGGGTTGTCATCGCTGAGGCTGGGGAAGCAGAGATTGCAGGTGAAATTTCATAAAAGGATCAACTTTGAATTCTCTAGTAGATAGTTAAGGTTATCTAATGGGAAGTGAAGGGGTTACGTGTGAATCAGCTAGGATTAAGACCATAAGGCAATTGTTAAAGAAACACTGTGGGACTGGTGAGGCACCACGACTTCTGTTTGAGACGCCCTTGGGGATGGTTATACCCTAGATAGAGGTAATATAGAAATCTGGAATTTGTTTATGTGGATGGTGGTGTGATGGACTTCTAGAGATGGGAATAAGGGGGTTGGTCTGTATGTCATGGTATGATGGTATGCATAGGAAGGATGAGTACAGGAGGACGGCATGGTGGGCACCGTCCTTGCTTGAAACATGGGGTGTTGGTGTGGTGCATCAAGGACTAAGGTGCGCTTGTTTACACATTGAAGGAGTGATCATCTGAACCCTATAACAGATATATGGGTAAGGAGTTAGATGTTCTACATGGGAATTCAAGTTGATAAGTGGTGCTGGTTAGCCACAGTAAGGAGGGAGAAATGAGTGAGACTGGCCCGAAGCCTGAGTTTGATGAGTAACAGGTACACCTCTAGGAATGAGTTGGTGAGCGCTGTTATTGAAGACAAGACACGAGATGAGCATTGGGTTACCCCTTTACAACTAGTGTATCCAGGAAGTTGAGTAATGGGAGGCCCACGACTTGATCTTTTGGTAAGTGGGAAGTGATAATTAGAAGCCAAAAGGGCTATTATGACTATAGGATGTCTTAAGGTTAGTATGAATAAGTATAGCTATGGGCCGTAAAAGGGGAATTACCTCAGGTTGTGGGTAAGGTGGGTGAATGCGAAAATCTAGGACCAGATCTATTGGATTGACACACTATGGTTGGTGTAAGTAAGATGTCAAAGAGGGGGTGTGTATGGAAGAAGATCATGTCTCCCCACTGGTCACCAAGTCGGCAGTGTTAGATTGAGACACTTGGGTTCCCATGTTCGGGAAAGGGTCATAAAAGGTGATGAATATGTGGAGGAAACCTATAATTAACGGTTACAGCTATACATGGCTCCCTTGGAAGAATAACTCAGGGTTTGAGTGTTTACCTCACTAAAGGGTGTAGAGTTCGCAAATTTGAGTACGGAAATGTGGGATTCCAAGACTAAGGACTATGTACTTCACCGAATATTGTGGGTAGAGTAGGGTAAAAGAGTTTGGGGAAAGGAGGAAGAAATCTTGATCCTAGGTTGGGATAGATCTGCAAGATCCTAATAAGGATTGGGCTAGGAGCCTACAGCTGGCCTTACTCCAACATGGGAGGGTAAAGGCTCGTGAGATGTTATCGGTGCCAATTAAGGGAAGAAGTGTGAGTACTACTTCTGATCAGGCAAAGAGGTCCTAGAGGTTTAGAGGAACTTGTTGTACAAAAGAAAGTTGGTAAAACCCTAGACACAAGATATAGAAACATACAACTTAGATCATCCTTCTGGTGTTAGTATTGTAAGTAATGATAAGGTGGGGAACCTGGTTCTAGGGTTATAGCCAGGGTTATGGAGTTACTATCCTGAGAGGTTTGAATAAATTTCGAGGATGAAATTTTTATAAGGAGGGGATAGTTGTAGCGTCCTAAATTTGCTAATAAGGCCTAGGGCCTTGATTAGCGTGCCTGGAGGGCAATATGTGATTTATTATGTTGATATGTGAATTTAATGAGTATGTGATTAGAAATGTATGTTTAGGTGAATTAAATATGCATGTGGGCCCCGTTTGGTTATTAGGGATATGTTTGTAATTATAGCCCACTGAGGGCATAAATGCAATATTTGTGATTATTGTGATTGACGCCACGTGTGAGTGGTGATATATTTGAGATGCACGATCCGAGACAGTCCTAGGGAGCAGTTTAGGTAGAAAGTCACAACGGGGTCAAATACTCGGCTCACGAGGAGCTTAGGGGTATTTTGGGAATATTATAATGTGTTCGGGAATTATTGAGTAACGGGTAGTAATATAGTAATGGTTGGGATATGTTGGGATTAAACGGGGATTTATAGGAACACTCGGGGACTTAACGGGATTTGATAAATGACTAAATTGCCCTTGGGGTTACTTAAGGGTTAAGGATAGGTTTAAGGGGAAAAGGGGTAATTTGGCTTTAAGGATGGATAGACTTGGCTGAGGAGAAGTCATTCACGTTTTCTCACCTAGGCTTAAACTAGAAACATCTCTTGGAAGCTCTAGAGGGAAACAAAAGCTAAGCAAAGAAGAGGAAGAAGAGCTGATCTTCTTTGGGGTCAAGGAAGGATTCAAAGCTGGGACTTTGGGGGCTAGAAATTTGGAACTTAGGGGATTAACTCAGAGATTTATTCAGGTTCAAGGTAAGCTTTTAAACTTGTTGATCAACTGAAATTCGGCTGGTTTGATTGCTAGAACTTAGGCATGCATGGATTGGTTTTCAAGATTGGTTTTGTGTGTTTGATGGGTGTAAGAGTTAGCTTATGGGCTTGTTGGGATGTTTAGGCCATATGGATAGGAATTCTAGACTTAATTATGGGGTTGGCTGAAGTTTGGGGTGTGAGAAATGGGGTTAAGCTCAGGGAAGAACTTGAAAGAAAAGCTGGTTTTCTGGGTTTGCAGGTCGAGCCGCAGCCCTAGGAGGGTCATGCCGCGGCCCGTGTGTGTGTGAGGCCTGGGGAGGCCTCTGTTCTTGAGGCGTGCCGCGGTGCTTGGCTAAGCATGGCGCGTCCCGTGTCTCCTTTCAGGGAGGCGTTTGCCTCTATTTTGGGCCACGCCGCGGCCCTTAAGGGATTGGGCCGCAACCTTAGTTCAAAGAGTTGGTTGTTTTGTAGGTTTTTGCTTGGGAACCCAACCGTTAAGGCTTGGGAAGGATTTTATCACCCGGGTTGATAGAATCCAAGGTTCTGGAAACTAAAGTTGTAGCCCAAAGTTATTTAATGGATTAGAACTTGATAGATGGACATTGTTGATGTGTTGTGACTAGGTTATCAGCGAGGCTCGGACTAGGGGATTGTACTCAGGACATCGGTGCTTGGAAAGCTCGGGACACAGGTAAGAGAACTGTTTGTACCCATAGAGGTATGTGGTGTGTTGTATTGTGTGTATTGCTTGTGGTTTACTATGTCATATATACGAATGTGATTGATCGGCAAGAGCCAGGAGCGGCAGAAGCTGGGAGAGGCAAGAGCCAGGATCGGCAAGAGCCGAAAGCAGCAAGGGCCGGGAGAGGCAAGAGCCGAGTACGGCAAGGGGCTGGGAGCAGCGTTAGCACGCGGAGTGCTAGTTGCCAAGGCTAGACCCTAAAGGATACCTGGGATATCCTCACGGTGTGGACTGCGAACCCAGGGCTTGGTAAAACGCTTGGGACAGCATGGCCGCTATGTGTTTAGCTTGTTGGCTGCTTCGTTATATGCTATTGTATTACTGAACTGCTATAATATTGTACCACTAAGATGTTGTGCTATTATGCTTATGTGTTAATATGTTGCTATGATACCATGCTTATGTTCCTATGTGATGCTGTTCTGCTATGATATGATGTTGCTGTGCTACTGTGCCATTTCGTATTCAAATAATGGTTTAAATAAGTGTTTATTTGCTAGGATAAAATATAGTATGTTGTGCTTTAAGGTTCTCTTGCTGGGCCTCGGCTCACGGGTGCTTTGTGGTGCAGATAAGGGCAAGGAAAAGATCAATCAACCATGAGTTAGAGGGCATGGAGCGGTGCTTACATGTTTGGCCTATCTGGCTGCCATGGTTGGGGTATTTTGAGGAACTGGTCATGAACATTGATTTTGTCGCTTAGGCCGACTGTAAAGTAACTTTTGAGTTGTAAATATGTTTTTAAATAATGTTTTGGGATCCCAATGTAATCCTTTTCACGATCTAAAAGAACGACCGACTTATATACCGAAATTTTATTTAAACAAGTTACAGTTTGATTAACTACACATTTTAACCTAAAACCTCGAATAGCGAGTTAATTGCACGTTTTACACTCACTTGGTAACGACTTTAAGGAAGTAGGGCGTTACAGGATTGACCCCGAAATTATTGTCCATAAATTGCATGTTGACCCAGACTACCCACCAAGGAAACAAAAATGAAGAAAATTCGCCCCTGAAAGGAACAAGGCCATCAACGAAGAATTTAAGAATCTCATTGATAATGGGTTCGTGAGGAGGTGCATTATCCCGACTAGTTGGCCAACATGGTCATTGTTAAGAAAAAGAATGGAAAATGGTGAGTCTGCATCGACTTCACAGACATCAGCAAGGCGTGTCCTAAGGACTCATTCCCATTACCACACATAGACATGCTAGTAGACGCCACAGCCAGTCATGAACTCCTAAGCTTCATGGATGCATACTTAGGATACAACCAGATCCCGATGCATCCAGACGACCAAGATAATACAGCCTTCATGACCAACTTAGGCATATTCTACTACAAGTTCATGCCATTCAGACTAAAGAACGCAGGAGCGACTTACCAGAGATTAGTCAACAAGATGTTTGCCGACTTGCTGGGGAAAACAATGGAAGTCTACATTGACGACATGCTAGTCAAATCCCTCATTGCAGAGGACCATATCAGTCATTTAAAACAATCATTTGACATTCTTAGGAAATATAACATGAAACTTAATCCAACTAAATGTTCTTTTGATGTGACTGCAGGAAAGTTCCTTGGATACCTAGTAACTCAAAGGGGAATCGAGGCTAACCCAGCACAGATATAGTCAATCCAAAGGATTCCTTCTGCAACGTGCATAAAAGACGTATAGAAGTTATCTGGACACATCGCATCACTCAGTCGATTCATCTCAAAGTCGTCAGAACGATGTCACCTCTTCTTTAACACATTGAGGAAATCAAAAACCTTTGAGTGGATAACTGAATGTGAAGTGGCACTAGCCCAACTAAAACAATACCTATCCAACCTGCCTCTCCTCTCAAAGCCAAAAGACAATGAGGCACTATTCGTCTACCTAGCAGTATCCGAGATGACAGTTAGCACGGTCCTAGTCCAAGAAGAGGAAGGCAAGCAACTCAAGTCTACTATGTAAGCAAAGCCTTGCTTGATGCAGAAACCCAATACAGCCAGCTGGAGAAGCTTGCACTAGCGCTCATCCACGCAGCAAGGAAGCTACGCCCATACTTCCAGTGCCATCCAATAACGATCCTGACCACCTTCTTACTCAAAACGATCCTCCATAAACCAGAACTATCAGGCAGACTTACCAAGTGGGCGGTAGAGGTCAATGAGTACGAAGTAACATACAAGCCATGGACTTCCCTCAAATCTCAGGTATTAGCTGACTTCATTGCAAAATTTACACCTAACATGCATGTGCAGGCAGAGAAAGAACTTTCCTGTCTGACTGAGGGATGGTCAGCCGGAATCTGGAAGTTGCAAGTAGACGGCTCAAGTAACACTAGAGGAAGTGGACTCAGACTCATCCTGACTTCACCCCAAGGTGACGTAATCGAACAAGCAATCCGATGCGAGTTCAAAGCTACCAACAATGAAGCCGAATACGAAGCAATGATAGCCGGACTCAGACTAGCCAGAGACATGGGAGTCAAGAGGATCATGGTCTTCAGTGATTCCCAGTTGGTAGTCAACCAAATGCAAGGCAACTACCAGGCTCGGGATAACAAGATGTAACGACCCAAATTCGCTAATAAGGCTTAAGGGCCTTGATTAGTGTGCCTGGAGGGCATAATGGGAATTATGTGTGATTTAAATGAGTAAAATGCATGATTATGTGAAAAGCATGTTTATATGGTTATTTGTATATTTATGATGCATGACTAGGTGTATTAGTATGCATGTAGGCCCTGATTAGGATAGAAATTGCATTTTCGTAATTTTGGCCCGTTGAGGGCATAAATGTTAATAACTGTGATAAATTTATAAGACTACATTATTATGTGGATATATTTATAACCGGTGATTCAAGACGATCCTTGTGAGCGAGTTAGCGGAAAAGTCACGGTGGGGATTTATACCCCGCTAAGGGCGAGCCAGGGGGTATTTCTGGGAATGTAGGTAATATATTGGCAATTATTTGGTATTGAGGAATATAATTGGAGATTAGTTAGGTATCGGGAATTAAGCGGTAAATATTGGAGACACTCGAGGAAATTAGCGGGAATTGGGTAAAATGACCAAAATGCCCTTAAGTGGATTAAAAGACTTGGGATTAAAGGGGAGGGCATTATGGTCATTTGGCTTTTAAGAGATAGGTATTGCTAAGGATTTATGTTAGTGGAAGTGGTAGAATAATATAGAAGTCTGGGGAAAGAAAGAAAAGAAGGAAAAGAAAGAAAAAGAAAGGGAAGAAAACAGAGCTGTTTTTTCTAAGGGTCGGTTGGTGATCTCCTTCACCATTATCTTGAGGTATTTTGGAGCAGAAACTCAGGGGAAACCAAGGTAAGCTTGGGGCAAGAGTTCTTGGTTTGACTTGAAGATTTGGCAAGGGTATATCTTCAAGTCAGACCAAGAACTCTTGCCCCAAGCTTACCTTGGTTTCCCCTGGGTTTCTGCTCCAAAATACCTCAAGATAATGGTGAAGGAGATCACCAACCGACCCTTAGAAAAAACAGCTTTGTTTTCTTCCCTTTCTTTTTCTTCTTTTCTTTCTTTCCCCAGACTTCTATATTATTCTACCACTTCCACTAACATAAAGTCTCAGCAATACCTATCTCTTAAAAGCCAAATTACCATAATGCCCTCCCCTTTAATCTTAAGTCTTTTAATCCACTTAGGGGCATTTTGGTCATTTTAACCAATTCCCGCTAATTTCCTCGAGTGTCTCTAATATTTACCACTTAATTCCCGATACCTATCTAATCTCCAATTATATTCCTCAATACCAAATAATTGCCAATATATTACCTACATTCCCAGAAATACCCCCTAGCTCGCCCCGAGCCGGGTATAAATCCCCACTGTGACTTTTCTGCTAACTCGCTCACAAGGATCGTCTTGAATCACCGGTTATAAATATATCCACATAATAATGTATTCTTATCAATTTATCACAGTTATTAACATTTATGCCCTCAACGGGCCAAAATTATGAAAATTCCCTTTATATCCTAATCAGGGCCTACATGCATACTAATACACCTAGTCATGCATCATAAATATACAAATAACCATATAAACATGCTTTTCACATAATCATGCATTTTACTCATTTAAATCACACATAATTCCCATTATGCCCTCCAGGCACACTAATCAAGGCCCTTAAGCCTTATTAGCGAATTTGGGTCGTTACACAAGATGACAGCCTACCTCAACAAAACCAAAGAGTTGCAGTTGGACTTCGACGAATTTACTATCAACTAAGTACCAAGAAGGGAGAATAGTCATGCAGATGCATTAGCAAACCTTGGATTGTCCATCTAGACAACTGACTCTAAGACGATACCAGTAGTATATCTCCAATGGCCAGCTGTCTGGAAAGGTGAAGAAGAGCAAGTTAGTGACATCTCCAATAATCTAACATGGATGACTCCAATAGTCGAGTACCTGGATTAGGACATACTTCCTGAAGATAAGAACAAAGCACGTCGGGTCAAGGCTCAATCCGCCCGCTTCACTATTGTACAAGGTAAACTCTATAAACGTTCCTTTTCTGGTCCGTATTTGAGATGCATTGACCCTGCAGAAGCCAAGTACATACTGGCTGAGTTGCATGAAGGGAAGTGCGACAACAACTCTGGAGGACGAAGCTTGGTGCATCGTGCCCTAACACAAGGCTACTACTGGCCAACTATGCGAGCTGACTCCTCCGACTATGCAAGACGATGCGACAAATGCCAACGGTTCGCTCAAATATCCCACCAACCTCTAGAGCATCTCATCTCAATCACATCCCCTTGACCATTCATGAAATGGGGGATGGACATAGTAGGCAAGCTTCCAACCGCACCAGGAAAATAGGTGTGCATGCTTGCAGTAACTGACTACTTCAGCAAGTGGATCAAAGCAGACTCATTCCACCAAGTCAGAGACAAAGAAGTAAAGGGCTTCATTTGGAAGAATGTAATCTGCAAGTATGGAGTACCGAAAGAGATCGTAACGGACAATGGCTCTCAATTCATCGGTTTCGACTTCCAAGACTTCTGCAAATTCTGGAATATCAAGCGCAGCTTCTCCACACCAAGGTATCCCCAAGCAAATGGACAACTAGAATCATCCAACAAGACTATCATGAACAACACAAGAAGCGCCTTGAAAAAGCTAAGGGAAGATGGGCTGATGAGTTACCAGGAGTCCTTCGGTCCTATTGAACCACAACCAGGACTTCGACGAGAGAAACACCTTTCTCATTAGCCTACGGGATGGAGGCAGTCATCCCTACTGAGAGTGAAGTTCCGACAGCCAGATATGAGCTGACGACAGACGAAGTAAATTGGGAAAACATGTGCCATGAACTCGACACCATCGACGAAAGAAGGGACAAAACACTCTTAAGAGTCTCAGCCTATCAATGAAGGATAGCCAAACATTACAACAAGAACATCCGCACTCGGACATTCAAAGTAGGAGATTGGGTACTATGAAGAGTGTTCCAGAACACTAAGGAAGCAGGAGCAGGAAAGCTCGCCCCAACATGGAAATGTCCCTACCTAATCACAAATGTAGTTGGACATGGAGCATACAAGCTACAAACTAAAGAGGGACGCAAAATCAACAACAGCTGGAACACTATCCACTTAAAATAGTATCACTTTTAACTCAATCTAGTCTCTTTCATTTTCTTTCATCAATGATCTCACGAGATCTTCATTCAAGCAACATACTGACACTGTCATGCAGGAAGTGTCAGAACTACATTTGGGCTTGATCCCTACAAAGGGTATGTAGGCAGCTCCACGGAGCGCAGCCCCCTATCACAACCATTTTTTTTTACATATACTACGAATAGATCAATAACAAATTTAAGTATAAATTGACTAAGTAACTTTATACTTAGATTGGGGGGAATAAGATACTAATACTTCATAAGTCATATAGCCAACTGGCATCCGATACAACAACTTATAGAACGTTAACATAAGCTACAACCAGCCAGGATACAACAAAAAAAATGGAAAAGTCTCGTGTTTACAACACTACATAAGAAAAAGTCCATACAATAACTAAAAATACATAAGATGGGATAAACTCAGTCATCCCCCAACAAAGAACTTGAACAAAGGAGGAGTCAACCATCTGCAACTAGGTCATGAGTAGTCATGACGCCAAAAGAAGTAGCTAACTCTTCAGCCCGGGCCGTTCCTTTAGCCATCATCTTCTTCAATTCCTCAAAGTCTGTGATGTACTTAGAAACATCCCAGCTATCAGTCTTACCATCCATTGGCCATTATGCCATGACACTAGATCTCAGCTTCTAGCCCAATCACTAACATCCAATTCTCCAACGAAGCTATCTTAGCTTTCAGAACATTCAACTAGACACACAAGTAAGAACCACCAAATGCCTATTGAATAAATTAAGTCACTACTAGTCAGTCAGAAGAGAGAACTATATGGATCAGACATACATAAATCAGACGCGCATACGTGAGGAATACTATCCTAGAGTAACTAAAACAAAAAAATTACATTTATCACCACTACAAAAAGATCAAACATAAACTCCTTGATTGGCCATATAAGGCCATGAATGCAAATGTGAAAAAAGAAGTGGTCAACCATCAGGAGGCCCTACGAAAAGGTACTCAACTTTCCCTAGGAAACACCTACAGTTTCAAAGAGAAATGAAGTTCACGAGAAGTAGGCCACTCGACCATCTAGGTGGAGCACTCGGCCCACTCGGCCGTCTCTCCCGAGCACACAACCTCCCTAGTAGGTTACTCGGCCCAGGCGCGACACTCACTCAGCCACCTAGGCAGAACATTTGGCCTGCTCGGCCATCTCTCCCGGGCACACAGCCTCATCGGCAGGCCACTCGACCCAAGTGCATGAGTCACTCGGCCACCCCGGCGGAGCACTCGGCCCACTCGAACATCTCTCCCGGGCACGCAGCCGTCTCGGCAAGCCACTTACCCTACTCGGCCCACTTGGCCACTCGCCCTACTCGGCCACTCGGCCACCTGTTACTTGGACACTCACCCCGTTTGGCCAGATAGCCTTAAGGTCTCATGGTGCTTAGAATTTGACATTATATACTCTCTAGCTAGAATGAATTTTAACTAGAGAGTGAGGGACAAACTGTAGTGGATAAAATTTGTCTACAATTAAAGCCCATCTAGTCAGCCAGACTAGCTCGCCAGGCACAATATGCAAGTAAGGCCCCAAACCTATGTAAATGGGCTCAGCCATCCAAACAAGCTAGCTGGTACCCAGGCCCGAGTCTGGGTGCATTCAGTCAGTCAGGGACATTGAAGTAGTCAAAATGCACGCCCCTCTTCCTATGAAAATCGGAGGGAACCACTAAGAACGGGTCATACGGGCGAGATAGACGAGAGGAGAACGGAGCGAAAAGAAGAACAATAAATAAGACCCTCAGGGGTTGAGAACGGGACATCTGATAACCATTTTACTTTACTTTACTCTCTTACTGAAACGAAGTACTACTCTCTCCAAGCGATCCAGTCAAGCAAATTGAATCAGTCAACCTGGTCTAACCCAACCAGACTTGACCCGATCGTTGAATTCCGCCGTCGTCTCTGTCGTCACTCTGACCTTCCTACTACTCATCCATCCATCATTATATCGTTATTTTCGTTATAGTTTTGTTACTTTAAATTAAGCTTTCGTTACAACCCGACTGACTTGAGCGTCGGAGTCATTTTGGCTGACACCCCACCGGTGCTCCCAATTGAACTCTCGTCTCTCTCTTTGTTCTTGACAGGTTGCTAGTGCCCATCTAATCAATTGTACTAAATCACATCTACACTTCTATAAACAAATTATCCTATAAAAGGAATAGAATTCAAAATCTATAAAATAAAATCCTAAATACATATCAAAAAATTTCCTGGATCAAGACAAAGTCCAAATTCTACAATATATAATCCAAAAAAAAAACAATAATTATGTCAATGATTCATACTGTGCAGTAGTTGGGTGTCATATTAAATGTGAGAGACTAGTTGGTTTGATATCCCAATAAAAAGAGCAGCCTATTATTAAGTCTCCTTGGGTGGCTCAGTTGATCAGAAATGAGGCCCACTGATGTTAATGTAGATCTGCAGCAAACATCAAATGAGCAACCAACTACTTATAAAAACCAATGAACTTATATGTTGTGTGTTATTTTGAGTGCTAATATTGCTTAATGGCTGGTAATATCCACAAATCTTAAGATTACTACTAGAAACTGATGATGAATTAGCTTAACTTAAGCAGCCAGCTAGCCACCGCAGTGGAAAAGAACAGAGTTGGATGAAAAGCATTGATTTAGTATGGTGGCATGAATCAATAGAATCAGTATTTCATGGAGGAAAATGGGTCGTTGTTGGTTCTTGTGGAACATTAAATTAACTACAAAACTTGATATCTTGTATGGACCACCATGCTAGGTGGCAGCATTAGTTTCTTTGTATGGTCAATTAAGGAACATGTGAGATGTGAGGATCCGAAGTCCTTTAAATTCAATTCAACTAGCTAATAACGCCTAGCTATTCATGAAGAAAAATGACAGACACACCCATCTCAAAATAGACATAAAGATGTGTTATGCATTTAAATAATTAAATTTTTATTTTTAGAGTAGGACTCACTATTTTTATGTAACGTTTAAAATACATGCTACATCATTGTGTGTATTTTGAGTTGTGTGTATTTTGAGTGTATAAAATGAGTGTGCACCTAGCATTACTCAATTATGAAAAATAACTGGTGGTGAGATATTAAAAGTGCAAAATAAAATATGATATTTTTCTAATTAACATATAAATGATGGTATTTTTCTAAAATATAAAAACATTTTGTTTATAAAATATAATATTTTTCTAAAATTTTAGTTTTTTTGGTTAAGAACCCTAAACGTAGACCAAATTCATCAATGGTCGAAACTTTTTTTTCTTCCTAGAAGACCAATATATTTGAAGATCAACAGATACTATTAGTACATGTACTTATCAAGAATTATATCTACCACGTATTTATTTTTGTATATTGTATGATCATATTTTGTTATTATTTACTTCTAAATAAATTCAATATCTTTCATATGTACTTCGATAAATCATTTGAATACTTAACTTTTAATTTGTGTATTTTATGAATTTTATCTCTTCTATATAATAAGTGTGTAAAAAAAGAAAATTCTTGTTTTTAACGGTTTTTTATTTTCTTAATGTTAACTTTAACCGAATATTTTTATATTTAACATAATATTTTTATATTTAACGGTTGTTTATAAATACTTAAATATAAATAAAATAAAATAAATAATTAAAATAAGATATTTTGAAGATATTTTACAATAATAATTTTTAAAAAATAATAAATAATTAAACAAATTAAAATATGATATTTTCTAGATATTTTATAATGATAATTATTTTAAAATAATAAATAATTAAACAAATTAAAATATGATATTTTTGAGATATTTTACAATGATAATTATTTAAAAATAATAAAATTTAATTAAACTTAAACTCACTTATTAGAATAATATTATATTAAATATATAATATAATCTATTATCAATTAGTAAAAAAAAATTTTTTTTTTTTAAAACTAGCAGGAAACTTAAATTTAAAATACATGTATAATATTTAATATTATATTAAACATATAATATATAATTGTCACTCCCAAATTCAAAAATTAGGACAAGCATAAACTTAAACAAAAATAAATAAATTATTTAATTAAAATATGATATTTATTTAAAATTTATATGTCATTAATATAAATTTAATAAAAATAATTAATAAATTTTATAAATAAAACTAAACAAACGTACATGCACCTTACTTGTATCTAGTATGTATATATATGTCAAAGGATAAATTGGCCAAGAAAATAGAAAATTCAAAGAATAATTACCGAAATAAAAAATCAATGATTAAATTATTGATAAAAATTAATCAGTCAAAGATCAAATCTATCACATATCCTTGAAACATCGATGCACTTTTTATTTATTTATTTATTGATCTTTTAATAAATGTGAGTGAATGATAACAAATGTCAAAAGAATAAACTTCCAACTAATAAATTGGCACTCCAAACTAAAAAAAACACTACACTTTTAAAATATTATTAATAATAAAAGGAAAAGAATGTACTAATAAAAAATAAAAAAAGACAACCAATAGAAAAGGGGGAAATATAAAGCAAAACTTCATTAAAATTGGATTAAAAAAACTATATATATATATATAGAGAGAGAGAGAGGACAATTGTTTTACAGGAGCGATTTTTTTTTTATGACCGTGTATATTGTAGCTATTTAGAGTATTCTGTAAATTTTCAGAAAATTTTGAATAGTTTATAGTACCGAAAACTAGGTTCAAACATGTTGTTTTCTACTCGCATAAAAAAAAATTAGTCACACGTGCAACAATATGTTTGAACCTAGTTTTCGGTACTGTAAACTATTCGGAATTTTCTGAAAATTTGCATGATGCTCTAAATAACTACAATATATACGGTCATAAAAAAAAATTGCACTGAAAATTATTCACGAGTTGTAAACACTGAGAGTCATACCAGTAAAACTTAAAATGAAACCCCATAAAAAAATTCCCATATATATACATAAAAAAAAAAAAAGGAAGAAGAAGTAATCTTCTTTATTCATTTTGTTTTTCCTAAAATATATATATGAGAAATGTGTATAATATATACACTACTAAACTAACGATTCTGATCATTTTCAGCAGTAGAGAAATACATAAATTTAGCTCCACCACTTGAGTCATGACAACAGAAGAAACTAATTGTGAGTGGTTCTTGATGTTTGAATATATTATTGAGTAGGAAGGATTTCATTAAATATTTGTTTGGACCACGCTATTTCTAACGACAATTCGAAATAGTGATGAATAAATGCATATTATAACTAGTTGACATCTATCTATAAATGCATATATATGTATACATATACATATAATATATAGTTAAAACCAAGGGTTTGATGGGATTCTAATTGGGTGGTTTCAATAATAAATTACTCGTACAGGAGAACTCACCTATCATGCTTGACTCTTTTTTTCAACTACATATCAAATATAGTTGCAACTTCATTTTCTGCTTTAATAACACAAGAAATTATGCAAGTTTGTTTGCTTAATTTTATTTATAGAATTTTTTACTTATATTTATTAAATTTGTATTATTGTGATATAAATTTTAAATAAATAAATAATATTATATATAAAAGAATGACATAAACATATTAAATAAAAAGTTAAACCAAAACATTGTTTATAATTTTTTTTTAAATATATATAATATGATAACACATTTAAACACATGATAATTTTTTTAATAAAAATTAAGATTATGTATTATATATTATTATAATGATATTTTATAATATTTAAATTTTATTAATATAAGTATTAAATATCTAGTTTTATATTAAATATTATTATAATAATAATTTATACTATTTGAATTCATATTAATATAATTAGTAAAGAGTTAGGATTATATATTATTAATATAATAATATTTTATAACATTTAAATTTATATTAATATAATTATTAAATATTTAGTATTGTATTATATATTATTATAATAATGATAGGATATTTGAATTTGAATTTATATTAATATAATTATTATATATGTAGTTTTATATTAAATATGATTATAATAATGATATTTTATAATATTTGAATTTATATTAATATAATTAATAAATATCTATTTTACTTAATTTTAAAGTAATATTTTGTTAAATATTTAGAATATTATATTAAAGTTAACAAAACAAACCGTTAAAAATAAGAATGTCAGTTATCTACACACTTTTTATATAGAAGAGATAAGAGTTTTAATGGTTACAAGTAAAAAAAAATTGTGTTGTTATTAATTTTAAAAATTGAGTTACATATCACAATTTATTAAATATGTTTTCTAAAACTTTTAAGCTGATCACAAATATTGAAGAAAATTTTAAAAGGTGAAATTTATATAATCATTTATAAAAAAAAATATGGGTTTATACTATTTTAGACCCTATGTTTTTCCCTATTACTCGTTTAGATCCCTTGTGTTTACATAATGATTTTTTAGATCCTTTGTTTATAAAAATGGTAAAAATAAGCCCATGACACTAATTTTGGTCAACAAAAAATTGATAATTCCTAAAATACCCTTGTATTAAATGTTTTATTAGATTTTAAAATACTATTTCCTTTTTAAAAAACAAAATAAAAAAGAATTTAAATTAGACAAATTATATAAAATAAACCGAGCCTCCTCTTCTTCTTCCCTGTCACATCTTAATCAAATTGTATAAAACCAAAAAGCCGGCAAGCCTCAAACTCATTCAAATCCCAATTCAATTTTCAACATCTCCAATGACCATTCAAATTAAAAAATGTAATGCCCAAATCCAAACTCAGAATCGAAAGCCAAACTAATCATAAACTAAAATCAGATCAAGAAAACTAGCCTCAACCACAATCTGAAAACAAAAAGATATGAAAAACGAGTTAGTTCCAACATCAAACACATATTCAAGAACTTAGATCTAGAAGCACAGTCGTCGGCAGATTCGTCAAATACCTTTTTATCTTCGGTGTTCTTGCAAATTATCTCATTCTAATCCTACTCTTCCCATTGCAACAAAGGCATAATTATAACTATTGAAAAAGCTAAAGCAAATTTAGAATAAACACAAATATCAAAAAATAATTTCACTTGAAATATAACATTTAATTTCTTAGTATGTAACTAAGGGAAACATTGAACAAAACTATATGAGATTTTTTCTTTTGCACTTTCCGTCATTTTCTTGGCCACCAAATAAGAAACACTACATGGGTTTTGTTACTCACCTGCTTGTGAGTCTAATTGGGGCATCTGAAAGAGGTCGCGAATTGTGGCAACTGACACTACAACAGACTCTCTATAATGACTTACACCAATGGTGTAAGTCATTAAAAGTATTCACTGATATTTAAAGTCTAATGGTGTAAGTCATTAAAAGTTCTTGTTGATGACTACCAAGGTAAGTCATTAAAAGTGGTGGGATACGTTAATTGAAAAATATGAATATAAAATTATTTATTTATAAAATATCAGACTTGTAAGAGCATCTGACGTCTCCCCTGGGAAGACATGCCAGACATCTAACGTCTCCCCTAGGGAGACGTGCCACATGGGACGTCTCCCCAGGGGAGACGTTAGATGTCTGGCACGTCTTCCCAGGGGAGACGTTAAATGTTTTGCCTAATATATATATTCAGTCTTTCTTTCTTCTTCCCCGAGCGCACGAACCAGAGGCGGAGAAGGGCGATTTTCTGGGCGATTTCAGGGCCATTTTTTGACGATTTTGGCCAATTTTAGGCTATAAAGTCTCATTTGAGGTAAGTTTTTATTATTTATAAGTGTTGTATAATAGTTAGGATAATTTTCATGCTTATTGTCTCTAGTTATTAAGGAATTGATATTGAGATTTTAGGGTTTATGAGTTGCGGTTTTTGGTGATTTTTGGCTCAACAAAGTGGATTTAAAGCATATTTGAGGTAGGATTTCAAGATTAAACAATGTATTATAGTTAGAATGGTAGAAAAAATTATTTTTGTGCATTTTTTTATATGATTTGTGGGTTTTATTAGAAATATTAGTTTAAAGTATGAAAAATAATTTTTATGTATATTTGAGATACTATATTGTTTAATTTTAAGATGATAACACATTATTTACTATTTAAAATTTTTTATTACTATTTAATCCGAAAATTATACATTTTTTAATTAATTTTTAATATTTGTTAAGCATATATATGTAAATATGTGTTTGCTAAAATGTATTTAATAATTGTCTAAAATAAGAAAAATAATTTAATTTTAATTTTACATAAAAAATAGTAATTCAAGTTTATAATGTTTATAATTTTTTTAATTTATATTATTATTTAATTAGAAAATTATATATATTTGTAATCTTTATTAAAATTTAACTAGGTTATTTATATATAGTTATGTTATTTTATTGATTTAGTAATATTTTATTAATTAATTAATTAAAATTTTTAAGTTGTGGTTTTAACTAAGATTTTTGCCTCAAATTTTCAATTTCAAGCACACATTTGAGGTTTTTAAGTTTCTAAAATTTCAATAATAAATTATTGTTAATCTAATTATTTAATGAAGTTTGTTTATTAATATTTTATTTATTAATTAATTTAATTTTGTAGGTTGTGAATTTAATAACAAAGTGCGCTCTTTGCAAAGTGAAGTAAATTTGTTAGCAAGGACTATTAATTGCAAGTGGTACATACATTATCTTCTTTCTTGTTTTAATATTATTAAACTTTTGTTAGAGGGGTTTAAATATCTTAAATATTCATCCATAGTGAAGTGGGTTCTGAGATTAAAATTGTGTGTTTCGGTGATAACAAAAGGTTGAGAACTGTGTGTTTTAGTGAAGTAGGTTCTGGAAAATTTGTTTGTGTGCTGCGGAGCTATAAGGAAGAAACTTATTGTGTGTTATTTAAATTTTTTGACTTGTTGTTCACAGATGGCTAGATCACTATTATAGGGGAAATGCTGCTCGATTTTGTCTAGAATTATGTATTTTATTATTCTATTATTATATTTGTATTGTGTTGTGCTTATTCGATTGGATTTGATTAGATTGACAGATGGTTAGGTTACTAATATAGGGGAAATGTTGCCCAATTTTTCGTATGCTTATTTAGTATTTTTTTTAGTTTAATTTTTCATAGACATAGGAGATGATATTGATAGAAAATGGATGTCAACGAATAGGTTATCCATGGAATATAAAAACGGGGCTGTTATACCCAGATTTCGAGCCGTAGCAAATATGACCTCGAAAGCTGAGTTCGCATTAAATGGTCTCGTGAGGGTTAAGGGTATGCTCTACGATTGTAAATCGGAGCCTGCAAAGTATGGTACAGATCTCGAATATGGTGACCTCGAAATGATCTCGATCTCGAAGGATAGCTCTGTGAGCCCCTCATCTTCAGAGGCAACTTCGGAGCAGGAATCTCGAGCTCGATATGCTATCTCGAAAGAAATGTAAGCTCGGGAAGTGTCAGCGGCTCGCACAATGACGTGAAGCCTTGGAGATACGCAATGACTACCTTGAATATCTACAAATGTTGTAGATATGGGATATGATCCTCATTTATTAATGTAAATCCCCAAGAATCGTGGGATATTATTTGGTCAGTTATGCGTTTCCTGGTCTTCAGGGACGTTTCCTTTTATATCTGATTATAGGCATTTAAAGCCATTTATTTTATTCACAAAAGAGTAACTACCCAAAATATGTGGGATAGTATTCTGCATCCTTCTCTATAAATAGAGAAGGCATGCACCATTGTAAGGGATCGAATTTCTGATTCTTGAGAGAAAACTCTGGAGAATTCATGCTAAAGGATTGTTCAGAGATAATCTTGAGATTAATAACAGAGACTCGTGGACTAGGCAGATTTAACTGCTGAACCACGTAAAAACCGCGTGTCTGATTCGTTTGTTTATTTTAGCCATTATCTTTAATTGTTTGCGTGCTCTCTTCTTTTATCTGTTGACGAAAAGCGGCGTCAACAGTTTGGTGCTTTCATTGAGAGCTGAACTCAAGCATCCATCCCTGAGAGATTCATGGCTACAAACAATCAGAACACTCCTGAAGAAAATTACCCAAGGCGTCCTGGAAAACAGCCAATGGAGAACCCGGACGCTGATGAAAGGAGTGGGTCCTCTGATTCCCGGGGACCACCTCCACAACCAAGGGATGAGGACATGTACTATAACCCTGAGCGTTATGTCCCTATTGTAGAATTGGAGAATCGGCAGCTGAAACAACTGCTGGCAGTTGCCAACAAACGTAACGAGGAGTTGACTAGGATAGCCGCGGAGGCGCAGGTGGCTCAGCCCCCACCTCCGCGCGAAGACCGAGCCCCTCCTCCAAGGGACGTGCACGTTCCTCCCCGGAAGCCCCGTGGACGTCCACGAAAAAATGCTAACACAAGGAGGCCAGCTCAGCCTCCAGCACCAACAGAGCCATCTGCTCCTTCTAGGCCTCAGAGGAGTACCCGAGCTCGGGTCTCGCCTAATCCACCCGTGGAAGTGCCTACAGGAACTGAGAACAACCAAGCTCCTGTCGAGGCTCGGACTCAGGTTCCTGGTAGCGCACCAAATGCAACCGGTCCATCTCGGGCAAATTCTGGACCTTCCAGGCCGAGGCAAGGACGGCAACCACCGTCACCTATACGGTTTCCTCCGTCTCCCGTAAGATATCCTTCACCTCCCCGCAGGAACGCTCAACCTGGTCGAGATCGGGATCAAGGGCGAACAGGGGAGAGACAAGGAAACGGGGAAACGTTCCAGGGGCGGAAAGGCGCGCCATCCGAGAGAAGTCAGACGTCCCGATCTCGTACTGCAGTGACGAGGCGACGTAGAAAGGATCCACCACGAAATGACCGATCGATGAGTTTCACTAGCGATGAGTCCGGAGAAACAAGGTCTGTCAGTAAACACGACCGGGGTCGTAAAAATACTGGGAATCACAAGAGCCATCCCGACCTGCGCAATCACCTGAATCAGAGCAGGGGAAAGGGAGATCAGACAAACCCGGATCTTAGGAATCATCTGAATGGGCGTAGAGATCCCTCACGGAGACGCGAGCCTGGGATCGCGATTAATGACTATCAATTCCAAACACCGCCTAAGGACCCAGTACAAGAAAGGATCGATCAGCTCGAAAAAGCCTTTAGGCTTTTGAAGAATGAGCGAGGAAACGGTCGATATGAGGACTCTGATGAGGAGCTCGAGCCATTTGCTCCCAATATTTCTAGCACTCAGTTCCCCCAAGGGTTCCGGATTCCTCATGTCCCAGCGTTTGAGGGAAAAACCGACCCATGCAGCCATCTGAGTACATTCAACACTATTATGAGAGCTAGTAACGTAGGTTACGAGCTCAGATGTATGTTGTTTCCAACATCATTGGCCGGGCCTGCCAAGAGTTGGTTCGAGAAGTACAAGAGACATTTTATAACTTCGTGGGATCAATTGTCTAGAGACTTCAAGAAACAGTTCCGGGCTATGGTGGGAGTCAGACCCGAAGCATCCACTTTGACTAACGTCCGACAACAACCAGGCAAAACACTAAAGAGCTACCTGACAAGATTTAATCTAGAGGTCGCCCGAGCTCATGACGTGGATGACAGCGGGCACTTGATGGCCATCCGAGCTGGTGTTTTACCCGGGAGTGCACTTTGGGATGACATACAAGGGAAACCGGTGAGGTCGATAACCGAGTTTAACAGACGGGCGCAGAAATTTGTTAATGTAGAGGAAGCGAGGTCAACACTCAAAGCGACCTCGCAGACCGAAACTACAACGATAAACATTAACTCCGCCTCAACCTCGGTTGACCCTCTAGTTACACAGCCTGCCTCGGAGAATCCTTCCAAGAGAAAAAAAAAGCGAGGGAAATAATCCCGAGGCTGATGGAGGAAAGAAGAAAAAAGGAGAAAGATATTTCTCCGTATATAAAGTGCATACCGAGCTCAACGAGTCCCGGGAAAACATATACCTGGCTAATGAAAACCAGGTCCCCTTCAGGCGACCGGATCCTATGAGGAATCAAAAGTCCAAGAGGGACTCCAGCAAGTATTGTCGATTTCATAGGGACACCGGCCACACAACTGATGAGTGCCGACAGCTGAAGGACGAGATCGAAGGATTGATCTCGAGAGGTTATTTCCGGCAGTATGTCAAAAACCAGAATACTGGACAGACTACTGCCAGCCAGAGAGTAGCCGCACTTCCGGCGACACAGAATAATAACTCCCGATCTCGGGATGAGGATAGGCCTCCACCGATAGATGGAGAGGACGTAATAACCATCTCGGGAGGTCCTCATCTCGCAGGAGGGGGCAGAAATGCTCAAAAACGATATGTGAATGAGCTGAAAACAGGGGACGGGTCTCCGTATGAACCCGAACCAAGGGCACCAAAAAGCCAAAGGGTTGAGACTCAGCCTATAACCTTCACCGAGGAGGATGCCTCTCACGTCCAGTTCCCTCATCATGATCCACTCGTCATCACCCTACAGCTTGCCAACAAAAGAGTGCGCCGAGTTCTCATAGACAATGGGAGCTCAGTTAACATTCTTTATAAAGCAACCCTAGAGAAAATGGGGCTCTCCCTTCGCGACCTGAGGGCTTGTGCAACCACTTTGTACAGCTTTTCTGGAGAAGGAACCGCTTGTATGGGGTCCATTGAACTCCCTGTGACCTTGGGAGACTATCCAGTCTCGGTGACCAAGATGATGGAGTTCGTGGTAGTAGAGTTACCATCTGCCTACAATGTATTGCTCGGGAGACCCGCCCTGGTCGGGCTGGGGGCAGTTTCATCTGTAAGGCATCTAGCCCTTAAGTTCCCAACTCCAAGCGGGGTCGGAACATTAAAAGGAGATCAACTGGCAGGAAGGGAGTGCTACAACATTTCCTTAAGGGGAAAGAAACAAACAAGCGCGCAAGCACTTGTTGTCATACAGTATAAAGACGGGACAGTTCTAAAAATTGACGAGGAGATCGATCCAAGGATTGAAGAGAAGATTGACCTCCAACCTTTGGAGGAGCTCGAAGAGGTTCAGCTCGATGAATCTAGTCCTTCGAAAAAGGTGAAGGTCGGGAAACACCTCCTAGACGAATCAAAATAGCAATTAATTTGCTTTCTGAAGAAAAATCAGGATGTCTTCGCGTGGTCCCACTCCGACATGGTGGGAATAAGCCCTAATATAGTGAGCCACGCATTGAATATAGACAAAAGCTTTCCTCCGAAGCAGCAAAAGCGAAGGCAGCTGGATGAAGACAGAAAGAAAGCACTAAAGGAGGAGGTGGACAGGCTGAAAGCAAATAATTTTATAAGGGACGCTTTTTACCCTGATTGGGTGGCCAATCCAGTGTTGGTCCCGAAACCCAATGGGACATGGAGGACGTGCATTGACTACTCAGACCTCAACAAGGCCTGCCCGAAAGACTGTTTTCCCCTACCGAGAATTGATCAGCTCGTGGATGCCACGGCGGGGCATGGTCTGATGTCATTCATGGATGCCTATTCTGGATATAACCAGATTCCCATGCATGCCCCCGACCAAGAGCATACAAGCTTCATTACGGATAAAGGGCTCTACTGCTACAATGTCATGCCATTCGGACTCAAGAATGCCGGAGCAACGTACCAGCGGCTCGTAAACATGATGTTCTCAGAGCAAATAGGGAACAACATGGAAGTTTATGTTGACGACATGCTCGTAAAGTCTCAACTTAACAAGAACCATGTTGATGACCTCGAAGAGTGCTTTGGCGTGCTCAGAAAGTACAACATGAAGTTGAATCCTCAGAAGTGCACTTTTGGGGTGTCTTCAGGGAAATTTCTGGGTTTCATTGTCAACTCTCGTGGAATCGAGGCTAATCCCGATAAAATAAAGGCCCTGATTGATATGCCGTCACCTCGGAAGCATAAAGATGTTCAAAGCTTGACTGGCAGGATGGCAGCTCTGGGCAGGTTCATTTCGAAGTCAACGGACCCGGTCTCCCGTTCTTCAACTTATTGAAAGGAAGTAAAAAGTTCGAATGGACAGACGAGTGCGAGCTAGCCTTTCAAGAGCTAAAAAGGCACTTAGCCGAACCACCTATCCTATCGAAACCTGAGACGGGAGAAGTACTGTTCTTATATCTCTCAACAACTGAACACGCGATAAGCGCGGTGCTCGTCCGAGAGGAAGAGAGAATACAGAAACCCGTCTACTACATCAGTAAAAGATTACTGGGGGCAGAGTCAAGGTATCCACTGATGGAGAAACTCGCCCTCAGTCTGATCCACTCATCTCGAAAGCTCCGCCCTTACTTTCAGGCACATCCTATCCATGTACTGACAGATCAACCATTAAGGCAAGTCTTGTCCAAACCAGAGGCATCTGGTCGACTCCTTAAGTGGGCTGTTGAGCTCGGACAATTCGAGATCACCTACCATCCGAGAACAACCATTAAGGCACAAGCGTTGGCAGATTTTATAGTAGAGTGCACCGGTACAGCCGACGACGAAGTAACAACCACGGCCCACGAGCTGTGGAAACTTTACATCGACGGGTCGTCAAATGAAAATGGAGCGGGGGCAGGAGTTATTCTGATCACCCCTGCAGGGAGCAAATTTCACTCTGCATTAAGATTCGGCTTTAAAGCATCTAATAATGAAGCTGAGTACGAGGCTTTACTGGCGGGACTACGAATAGCAAAGGAACTCAAGGCCAGAGCTATACATTGCTACAGCGACTCCCAGCTCGTAGTTAATCAAATCTTGGGTTAAGGGTATTAAATGGTCTCGTGAGGGTTAAGGGTATGCTCTACGATTGTAAATCGGAGCCTGCAAAGTATGGTACAGATCTCGAATATGGTGACCTCGAAATGATCTCGATCTCGAAGGATAGCTCTGTGAGCCCCTCATCTTCAGAGGCAACTTCGGAGCAGGAATCTCGAGCTCGATATGCCATCTCGAAAGAAATGTAAGCTCGGGAAGTGTCAGCGGCTCGCACAATGACGTGAAGCCTTGGAGATACGCAATGACTACCTTGAATATCTACAAGTGTTGTAGATATGGGATATGATCCTCATTTATTAATGTAAATCCCCAAGAATCGTGGGATATTATTTGGTCAGTTATGCGTTTCCTGGTCTTCAGGGACGTTTCCTTTTATATCTGATTATAGGCATTTAAAGCCATTTATTTTATTCACAAAAGAGTAACTACCCAAAATATGTGGGATAGTATTCTGCATCCTTCTCTATAAATAGAGAAGGCATGCACCATTGTAAGGGATCGAATTTCTGATTCTTGAGAGAAAACTCTGGAGAATTCATGCTAAAGGATTGTTCAGAGATAATCTTGAGATTAATAACAGAGACTCGTGGACTAGGCAGATTTAACTGCTGAACCACGTAAAAACCGCGTGTCTGATTCGTTTGTTTATTTTAGCCATTATCTTTAATTGTTTGCGTGCTCTCTTCTTTTATCTGTTGACGAAAAGCGGCGTCAACAGGGGCCAACCTTTTTCTGACCAGTCTACCAAAACATCCCGAGATTCCAAATTAAATATAAATTGTGTAACCTAAAGTAACTAACTACAATTTCAATTATTTTGACAATCTATAGTTGGATTTTACTAATATTCTTTATATTAAGTATTTTTAGTTAAATATTAGTGTCCACACCAATCAGACAAGTGACATTTGGATATTATGTGATGAGGATGTTGAAGGATTACATTGAACATCCACGACCTGGACATTACTTGAAGAAAGATGTATGTATATATAAATTTATACAAAGTTAACAATTTATTTATTATTAAAGTATATATAATTAAATAATAATTAACTAATATATTTTACTTTGTATTTTTTTGTAGCTAAACACTACGCCATATACACCAGCACAGATTAATGAACTGCGACAACACTGGGCGAACCATATGCTACCGATAATTCAAAGTCATCGTCCCACATATTAGGTTTTTTTTTACATTTTATTTCTTACCATATGTCTAGCTAGCTAGAGTAATATTTATTAATTTTGTATGTTTAACAACAAATATTACAATTTTGTATATTTAGCTAACAAAAACATATTATATACACATTTCGGTTTTATTAATGAAAATTCACAATTTAAATTTGCATATAATTTAGATTTTTTTAATTAATATATTTAATTCTATTTAAAAAAAATTAATATATTTAATTCTATTAATTAATATACTGAAAATAATTATTTAATTATTTTTTTTAAAAAAATTACAAAAACCAATGACGTCTCCCAGGGGGAGACGTTGAAAGTCTACAAAGTCTCCCCATGGGAGACGTTGTAGGTACCTATGACGTCTCCCATGGGGAGACTTTGTAGACTTCCAACGTCTCCCCCTGGGAGACGTCATAGGGCCACTTTAGATGGCTCCTGCAACAACGTCTCCCCTAGGGAGAGACATTAAATGTCTACAATGTCTCCCCCATATAGCCATTAAATGTCTATTTTGTTGTAGTGTGAAGGAGGAAGATTGATGGGAAGAGGCAAATCTGAGCGCTTAGGGTTGCAAATCTGAACACGAGGGTCAATGAATGGGTGCGAGGCTCGATGGACCAGCTGAGTGCGTGGCTTGACAAACCAAGGTGTGAGGCTCGCGCGGACCTGGGCTTGGGGCTCACCGACTTTGACAGAGAAGAAGAAGAAGAGCAGGAGGAAGAAGCGGAAAAGAAGAAATGAAGAAAAAGAAAGAAAAAGATAATTTAATATTAAATTGTTTTTATTTTGTTTTTAAAAAAGGAAATACATTAAAAGTATTTTAAAATTTAATAAAACATTAAATACAAGGGTGTTTTAGGACTTATTAATATTTTGTTGACTAAAATTTGTGTCAGAGATTTATTTTTACTATTTTTATAAACAAAGAGTCTAAAAAATCATTAAGTAAACACACGGAGTCTAAATGAGTAATGGAGAAAAATATAAGGTCTAAAAATGTATAAATCCAATAAATATTGATACAATATTACTAATCTTGTGGACATACACTTTAATGGAGAAGAAGCCACCCTAAATTTAAATTTAATTATGGAATCTTCATTCATAATTCTTTCTCTCTTTTTTTTTTTTGACAAGATTCGTAATTACATTTTGAAAGCATATATGTAAGCCTTTGTTGAATTATTATCTTACATGTTATATCTTCTCAACTTTCTAGTTTTGACTTTCACATCATCACTTCCTTTTTCTTCAGGGAAGAAAAATGTGGGCAAAATTCTAATTGAATAATTGTATATACACATGTCAATCCAATAATTATTTAGTTATCATAATCCAAGATGTCTTTATTATAATATTGGTGACGGCCTTATCACCCAGAAAATGCACAAACCTATTTACACCTTTTTCTTATTTATTGTTATTTTAAAAGTGAAAAACAAGTTGAAATAAAACCATTGTTAAATTGTCGGATTTGAAATCAGATTCAATGGGTTAGGGAGAGAGTTCTTTACCAAAAGGGATTGAAGCTCTTATAAAAATTGATTCAAAATTGATTAATTTTGTCAGCTTCTCAAGCCAACGTCAATAATTTACAATTAAATTTGACATCTTTTCCTTACAGTATTTAAAAAAAATAGTAATTAAAGAAAGAAAAAAACAAACAGATCTCTTGTACTTGAAAAATTGAACCTGCAGTAGGGCAAGAATAAGCCCAATTCCATGTACCTAAAAATATAATGTTTGCAGTAAAAACTATAATGTCAGCCCAACATATAGAACCCACCAAACTCAAATGTTCAAGTACAAGAGTATACCCAACTTTTGTATTCTTCTTTACAACAATAAATATTTGTTGGAAAAAGAAAAAAAAATTGGCTCAAGGTGAAAAAAACAAAATTATTAATAATCATACCAAGAGATTAATCCATATAGATACATTAGGCAATAAGCCTTCTAATTATAAGAAATATTTTCCAACACATATGGCTTTGTGTGATTTATTGTGGAAAAGCTAATTAATTTCTTGCAACAAAAAAGAAAAGTACAACAGTGTCATTATATGTTTCTTTGTCTCTATTCAAAATAAATGAGGCTTTACAAATATAATAATAAAATAAAGAAAGTGTGTAAGAAGTGATTTATTATTGTTATTATTTCGTTTCGGATTTATATATCATGGATTTATAGAAGTAAGGATGAAAATGTCATAAATGAGATGAATAAATAGGGAGGTTACAACCAACTCATTTACCCACCATGCTAGCTTAATTCTATCTCTTACTCTTTCAACTTTTGATGATCATATATTTTTCAAAGCTACTCAACTCACTCCACACTGCATCATCTTCTTCCTCCAATCTCTCACTTTATCACCACTGTGAGTAGCTCCAAAACCTGCCTTTACCCATATTTATATATATATATATATAAAAATATATTTATATGTGTACATGTTCATATCATATCATATAATGCTTCATATTTTCATTAAAATATTCAATGTGTATGTGCCTGATTTGATTTAATGCCATATGTAGGCTTTTATTTAATTATTTTGGAAGAAAATATAATATATTTAGTTCCTGTTTTAAGCTTACCAGCCATCAGTTTTAAAATATACACCTTTGTTTTATATATATATAAAATTAAAAAAAGAGCACTGAGATTTTTTTCTGCAAACTATTGCACAACTGAATGTTACAAGGCCTAGCCCAAACTCTGCTATCTTGCCGTAACTGAGTAAGTTTTTAATTAAAAAATTATTTTTTTTAAAAATGGGTTTCATCTATTTTTGTGGATGGTTGAGTCATTCACAATCTTTAGCTCTCTTATACTTGGCCCAATATGGTATATATATTAAAAAAATTACATAGGTGCACCTAACATGTATTTTACATTGCTTCTTTTTCTGGGTAATCATGCTATGCTGTTCAATGTTCTGATTTATCTAAGGAAAGATTTGGTATGTAGTCTGGTTTTAATGATACATGTGTACCACTTGGGCTTTTTCCCTAAGTTATAACTACTTCACACACACACACACACACATACATATTCATAAATTTATTATATATATGGTGGTCAGTGTTGGGTGGTGGATCATTTATGACTTTTTTTTCTTTGATTTTGACTATGAGTTTCTTCTCTTTATTCTCAAAACCTTGACTTCTTTGCGCACATATATACAAATTTTCTTTTAGTGTTATTAAAAACTCATTTTTGTGTCTAGAGACTATTATTTTTCCAGGTTTGAGAGAGAAAGAGAAGATGATGAAGCAGTTTTCAGTTCAAGTTGAAGAAGGAAAGGAAGGCAAGGATGGGAAGCCTTCAGTTGGTCCAGTGTACAGAAACTTGCTTTCCAAGAATAACTTTCCTCCAGCTGATCCTGAATTAAGTACAGCTTGGGAAATATTCAGGTACTTGTTATAACCAGAATCTTGTTAATTAAGTTTAAGTACATTAGAGAACTCAAGAACTTCCTTCTTCTCAATCCTATTTATTCATGATAATGAGAACTTGATAAGATATTGTTGTCACGCAGCAAATCTGTTGAGAGATATCCTGGAAATCGAATGCTCGGATGGCGAAAACTTGTTGATGAAAAGGTTAAACATAACATAACATATAAGATTGATGTTATGTCTAGTGATTGATAATTTCAAGTGATTTTAAATGTTTTGGTGTGTCTAGTGGGGGCCTTATGTTTGGAAAACATACAAGGAAGTTCATGAGGAAGTTCTTCAAATTGGTTCTGCATTACGTGCATCTGGTGCTGAACCTGTAAGGCCTAAACATATGAGTATAAGGTCTTCTTCTTCTCATGCTTTTTCTTCTATTTTTTATTATGATTTTGTGACTGCGACAGGGCTCTCGTATTGGGATTTATGGATCAAATTGCCCTGAATGGATTGTGGCAATGGAGGTTTGTTTGCTTGAACACAACACAACACCACATATAGTTCTTTCTTCTTCTTATTATTATTATCTTACTTTGCGGCCATGTCATCATTTTTTATATGTTTTTTTAGGCTTGCAATGCTCACAGTTTGATCTGTGTGCCTCTCTATGACACCCTTGGTAAAATCTCTCATATGCAACTTCAATCCTAAAATTAGCAGAAAACTTCGGTTTCACCACTTTGATTTAACCTTCTAATATTTTTCTTTGATGCAGGGCCAGGAGCTGTAAATTTTATAATAGATCATGCTGAGGTTGATTATGTTTTCATCCAAGATAAGAAAGTTAAAGAAGTGAGAATAAAAAATTTGAGCTAATAAAGTAAAAGACCACTTGCTGTATCACATTCCAATATTAATGGTTCTAATTTGATGCATATGATTCTCTTTGGCAGCTACTGAATCCTGATTGTAGATCATCTGAACGGCTAAAAAGTGAGAATTGCAGTGTATAAATTATGTTTACCAAAACTTTTAATAATGTGTGATACTGAGCTTGGTTGGTTCTGGTTGCAGCTTTGGTTTGCTTCACTTCATTGACTGAAGAAGAGAAGGAAAAGGCAACTCAGATTGGGATAAAACCATTCTCCTGGAAGGAATACCTCGATATGGTTAGTTTTTTAAACTAGGCTTCTTGCCCAACCTTACAACATTTAAGACACAAAAATCCTATGAGTAACTTGTGAAAATGTCACATTTTAAAATGACTTTCTTTTGATTATTCTTTAATGAAAAATGGCCTCTACACAGGGTGTCGAGTATATCATATAAGGCGTCGAGTGTGTCTAGAAGGTTATTTTGTAAAAAAATATCAAAAAGAGATTATTGTGCTAAGTGACTATAAAAATAAGACCATTTTTCCAAACTCTCCGAAAATTGTAACAATAGCTATGTAAGAATCCAGGAGAGACTCAAACCTCAAGACATCTGTGGGAGCCAATCCAATTGTTTGAGCTACTCCTCTTGAGTTATTGTTATGTTGTAATAAATGTAAGAAAGGTGTCTTTAGAAGAGAGTTAGAACACATTCTAGCTGGTCACCTTAGTATTTAAACTGACAAAAGTCAAGTAATATTACTTAGGATAGAACATCCTCAGATTCACAATCATGCAGTTTTTCTTTTCAGTTGATTGATCTTAAAGTTTGTTTGTTGTTCATCAGGGAAGAGAAAACCCAGCAGAGATTATTCCACCACAGATCCATAATGTTAGCACAATTATGTATACCAGTGGTACCAGTGGAGATCCAAAAGGTGTTGTGTTAACACATGAAACCATTGCCTTTTCTGTTAGAGGGATTGACCTCTTTTTGGAACAGTTTGAAGATAAGGTAAGTAGCATCATTGAGATTGTGATAGATTCTTCATACACCATACTTACCAACCTCATATCAATTTTCCTGATATTTTCATTTGTGAGGTTTGAGTAGATGACAGGAGATGATACCTATTTATCATTTCTGCCTCTGGCTCATATCCTTGACCGCTTGATCGAAGAATACTTCTTCCACAAAGGTGCTTCTGTTGGCTATTATCATGGGGTATGACATTGCAACTATTGTTAATTATGCCACATGTTTTTTAGAATCTATGTGTAATCTCATTTTTGCTTACCACAATCATGCTAATTCTTTTATTTGAAGGATCTTAATGCGTTGGGGGAAGATTTAATGGAACTAAAGCCAACACTTTTTGCTGGGGTACCAAGAGTTTTCGAAAGAGTGTATGAAGGCAAGCAAATATTTATGATCATCAGTTTTCAACAGCTTTATAGTTTTGACCATTATACTAATCTAGTCAAGCCTATTTGGTTTTCAGGTATAAAGAAAGGAGTACAACAACTCAATCCAAGAAGGAGGGTGATTTTTGATCTTCTTTATAAGTAGTAAGTAGTTCATCTATTGTTATCTCTTTACTTCTTATACTAAATGATTTTCTGATGCTGAAGTTTAATTCTAACGCACATTCTTTCATTGCACTAAAGCAAACTTGCTTGGATGAACTGGGGATACAAAAACAAAAATGCTTCACCTTTAGCAGATCTTTTAGCCTTCAGAAAGGTTGTACATTCTCTTTCACTGATACTTATTTCATGAAAAAAAAATAAGAATACTTAGAATGTCATCTCATTGTTGTTCTTCTTGCTTACCCTTCTTTGTATGATTTTTCAGATAAAAGCTAGACTAGGTGGCCGTGTTCGCCTTATAATATCAGGAGCAGCTCCTTTGAGTTCTGAAATCGAAGAATTCTTGCGTGTTACAAGCTGCGCCTTTGTTGTCCAAGGCTACGGTAAGTACTTGATATCAAGATTTTGTTTTGAGCACATAACATGTCATTAAAGCCTAATTCCACAGCTTTATTATAGTTATGTTTGGACATTGAAACCAGCCAATGCATCGTGGTTAATGATGCAGGGTTAACAGAAACTTGTGGACCAACAACTATATCCTATCCTGATGAAATGAGCCTAGTTGGTTGTGTTGGACCAGTATCAGTCTACAATGAGTTGCGCCTAGAGGAGGTTCCTGAAATGGGCTACAATCCACTTGGAAATCCTGCTCGCGGTGAGATATGTCTTAGAGGGAAGTCTGTTTTTGTTGAGTACCACAAAAAGCCTGAGCTAACAAGAGAAGCAATTATAGATGGTTGGTTCCATACAGGTGGGAGAAGATCTTTCTTTCTTTCTTTTTGCTAAGTCTCTTTTAAGAAACTTATATTATAAACCTCTTTTGATGATTAAAAAGTCCTTGGCATTTTCAGGGGATATAGGGGAAATGCTTCCAAATGGAGCTATTAAGATAATTGATAGGAAAAAGAATCTTATAAAACTGTCTCAAGGAGAGTATGTTGCTCTTGAGTACTTGGAGAATGTTTATGGTATTACTCCAATTGTTGAAGATGTAAGTAAAAAAGCTCTCTTTTACTTTTATTCTAACTATACATATTTTGGCTTATACCATACATGATGACTGTTTTTTTTTTCAACTGTTTTTAAGATTTGGGTATATGGGAACAGCTTCAAATCATCTCTAATTGCAGTAGTTATACCTAATGAAGAAAACACCAAAAAATGGGCGTATGAAAAGGGTCATATGGGTTCATTTTCTGAGTTGTGTCAGCTTGATCAGCTGACCAATTATGTGCTTTCAGAGCTAAAGTTAACAGCTGAGAGAAACAAGGTACCATCTTTTGAGAGTTTCAGTCCCATAATTGCAGCATTTCAAGTCATTATTCCCATGTTTTGAAGCTTGATCACCTCTTCTATTGTATTCAATTATGGAGTAATTAGATCGTTTTGTACCCTCTTCTTTAAACCTTTTTTTTTTCACATCATTGAAACAGCTAAGAGGGTTTGAATTCATCAAAGGAGTCATTCTAGATCCTCAACCTTTTGACATGGACAGAGACTTGGTGACAGCAACATTGAAAAAGAAAAGAAACCAGCTTTTCAAATTATATCAGGTAAATCCAAGTGCTCTTATTTGGTCTTTTTTTTTAAAAAAAAAATATGTAAATGCTTTTATGAATATCAAAATTGTGGCAGGTCCAAATTGACGAGCAATACAATAAATTGGGTGGGCGCAAATGAATAATTGAAAAGTTCATGGTTGGTGATGAACAAAGGAATACAATGTAACAAAAAACAAACATTTAAAAGGGATTATTTGATATTTAATGGTGTTATTATAATAATCCCTGTTATGTTTTTTTTTTTAATGTAATAGTGTGTATTATATTGAAAATACTATTTACTTTGAGTAATAAAGATACTTTTTCTTTCTTCCCATTTTTTGTTGAGGGCCTTGGAGTAACACTAGCAAGTTCACAATCGGTACACATTTTCTTTTAGCCCAGGCTTTGATTTTGTCAACTTTTCACGTGGCATACCCAACACCATCCTAAAACAAGTCCATTGTATTGAATCGAAAATTATGCCATGATTTTTTCATGGGCTTGTCCTACCAAATCCTTCAATAATTAACCATATATTGGCATAATGATAAGGAATGACTTATATTACTAGTCCTTTCATCATGCTAGATTGAAACGTCACGATATCACTGGTGTCTTAATTTTTGAGTTTTTAGTATGTTAAAAATTATTAAATATTGCATGTTTTTAACTAATAAACCATATTATCTTCATTTTTTAAAAAAATTAATAAGAAATACAATAAACCACTGAGAAATTTTATATTTTTCCAAATGGGCTAAAGCTAAATCAACACACCCGTTAGGCAGCACAATTTTCATTATCTTCATCAAACTATTATGATCCTATTTTAATTTCAACTTATGTGACTTTATTACAAGCACCCTTTTTCAAACAAATAAAAACTAAATCTCAGTAACGAATTTTTGGAGACAGCTTAGCCATATATACTGATATACGTTGTTTTCAATAAAAAATGGGGAAGTTGGGCAGAGTCTTGCACTTCCTAACTACCAGCCGCCACCTTTGTACCTCTTCAATGATCAGTCTCAATCACATGCTCACCACTCATCTTCGCAACAACTCCATAGAAGATGCGACTGTACTCTTTGAGCTTAACCCCACATCCCGAAACATCGTCTCCTACAACATAATACGTACTCGCCTTGTACGTAAAAAATGACCGATTGCCACATGCCCAGAAACTGTTTGATCAAATGCCCCTTAAAGATGTTGTTTCGTGGAACACCATGTTATTGGGTTTAAGGAAAACTAAAAACCCACATGGCGTGTATACTTATTTCTTACAAATGATAAGAGCTAGTTTCAGCCCCAACGAGTATACCATCTCCATGGTTCTCAGCGCAGTGCTTAACACGGAGTTCAACCTTTTGGTCTCGCAGATTCACTCGTTTGTAGTTCGAGTGGGGCTTAACTCAAGTTTGTTTGTTGGTTCAGCATTGATGAGAGGTTATGCTGATGTGGCGGATCCATTTGCATTGAGTAGAGTGTTTGATGAGGTTTTGGACAAGGGTGCTTCTTCTTGGAATGCCTTGGTTTCAGGTTACATGAAAATTGGTTGGGTAAGTGAGGCTCAGAGATTTCGATGCCATGCCAGAGCAGGTCGCCCTGAGGAAGCAGTGGAATTGATCAAGGGAATGCCCCTTAAGCCTGATATTGTGGTTTGGAGTGCATTGCTTGCAGCTTGTGGCTTGCATTCAAGTTTGGAACTTGACTTGGTGAGTTTGCCACTGAAGGGATTAATAAACTGAAAAATGAGCAACCTGTGGTTTACTCAGTCCTTATGAAAATTTATGGGGAAAAAGGGGCTTGGAATAGTGCAATTCAGTTGAGGGAAATGATGAAAGGGAAGCGAGTTCGAAAGCAAAATGCAGGCAGTTTAGTTGAGTCGCATCATTCCTAATAACTCTATAATAACTTCTCTTTCCTAATAACAAATCTCCAAATAGAAGTGACAAAACGCACGATAACATAAAAAATTCACAGGAAATAAATGAATACAAATCATTTTCGAATTGATCTCTTTAATCTGTCCATTAAATGAATCGTTTTTTAACTAACCTGCCTAATTGAAAAATTACACAAAAACGTCCCATTTATCATATTTGTTTTTTTCAACCAAAATGTTTGACTGATTAAATGGATTATTAAAGAGTTTGCACAAATCGAACACGACCTTTTCACATGGGAAATTTGAACTTTTATGCTTAACGAGGGGTATTAAGTCAAAAAAATACTAGACTCTTTAATCATTTCAAAAAAATGCCAAAACTTTTGACAGTACCCAAAATGCCCCTATCCTCTTCTCGTCCCCCCCCCCCCCCTCCCCCCCCCCCTCTCTCGTTTCCCTCACCTCACAGCACCACTAAGAGCACCACGGTCGACAGCCTTGGCACTACCAACAGCCGAGCTCCTCCCTAAGTTCACGTATTTGTAGAGATCAAGATGATTTCCAAAGTAAATTTTGAGGAATCTTGGAGTAAAAACTTATGGGTACGCAACTTTTTTTTAAAAATACTTGGATTAGTGATGTTTCCTTTAAATTTTTTGGGCATTTCAAATAGATCTGAGCAATATTTACACATATCTTTAGTTTTTTGTCAATCTGCGTTTTCTACACTTTTGTTGGTTTTGAGTTGTGCTAGATGGTTGCTCGATGCCTGGTCGATGCAGGCCCAATGACACATTAATTTTGTATGGTTACATGCATGCTCGATGGTTACTCGATGCAAGCTTGATGGTAATGTGCATTCTCACGATTTCATGCATGATCGATGGTTACTCGATGCTGGCTTGATGGTCATGTGCATTCTCACGATTTCATACATGCTTGATTGTTACTCGATGCCTGCTCGATATAAGCTCGATGGTAGTGTGATTTTTCATGTGTTTCATGCATGCTCGATGTTTACTCGATGGTGTGCATTTTCATTATGTTTTTGGTATGCTCGATGGGTATTGTTTTTTGCTAGATAGCCGCTGAGGCATACTCGATGGCATCCTCGACACATGCTTGTTGATTTTTTTTTTTCTAGTTTTATTTGTGTTTTTTTTTTATTTCAGGTTCCACTATTTACGTATTTGTTTTTTACAACGGTGTTTGGGAAACATATGGTAGGAAATGATATTTTAAGGATGATAAAGGTGAAGTGATACCAATAGAGAATGATATCACTTACTTTCAACTACTTGACATACTGCAGGAGACATTTCAAGTGGATAGAGAGGTGTATGAATTGAAACTCGAGGTGTCATGTATGCGGTGACCAACCATTTGCACCAGTTCAATTGAGGAATGATCGTCAAGTTCGTGTATTCTTAGGAAAAAGCTTGAAAGAACGGATAGCCTTATGTGTGACTCTAGTTAAGAAGAATGTCATATCAGATCCTTCTCCTAGTGTGAACAAAAAAGACATGACCAATGTTGATCCATCTCCTGCAGGTAGCAGTTACAAGCATTTTAGCGAGGTGGACATTTTTGTTCCAGTTACTAATCAGATGGCTATTGTTCAGCTTGATATACCACATGGAGGTCCCACAGGTGTGCTTGAGGCATATGAGTACAATCCCTATGTGAATGATGACCTAGTTGGTAATTGCATTGAAGATAATGATGATGGTTTCGAGGATGACTCATATTATAGTGAAAATGTTTCAAATGAGGAGTTAGACATTTCCCAAGCCCAACAAGTAGAAGAAGAGTCAGGACTACCTCTTGCACAGGCACACCTCCCAACTCAAGGATGTCGAACACCTGGCAAAAGCAGTAATCGTCTTGCTAGGACAGAAGATAACACTAGGTGGAGGGAGACAATTGTATCAAGAGAGGATCACACCAAATGGAGGGCCTCAATGTTTACAAAAGAAAATATTAAGGCATCTACTAAAACCCATACCTCATCATCTAGTGCACCAATGGGAGAAATATATGTTGGGAAGACTTTTGAGGACAAGATTGATTTAAAAACCAAAGCTGCTCTATTTGCAATGAAGAATAACTTTGAGTATGTGGTGAAAAATTCTGGTATTGACGTGTGGTATATCACATGTAAAGATCTTGACTGTTGTTGGAGATTGAGGGATAAAACTACCAATGTCCCCCATGTTTAAGATCACGGTATACAAGAGCGTACACACATGCTCACTAGAAGTGCGGCAAAAATGTCATCGTCAAGCCACACCGTGGGTAGTTGGGCACCTCATAAAGAACAAATACATAGTTGATGGGACCAACTACATGGCAAACAACATAAAGGAGGATATGAAGAAAAATTTTGGTATTGATTTGAGTTATGAAAAGGCATGGAGATGTAGAGAGAAGACACTTATTGTTGGGATTTTTTGCCCCAATTAAAACCCAATTTCTTTGTAATCTCATTTTATTGTCAATAAAAGAATAGAATCAATTTTGACTTGGTTAATCACTTTGCTCACATGTTTTATTTTCATGATTTTTTGTTTAATATAAACTTCTATTAAATCACGAGCATATTGATTATCATATTTATAGTGATGTAATCACAGTGAAATATAAATATGATTATATGTTCAAACATAAGTTAGTCCTAAGATTAGTCAGTGCACATGATTTACACTGACTTATCAATCTACGATATGATCTACTTACACATTGTAGTGTTATGTTCTTTCTAGAACATTAGCAAAGTAGATAAGATCAGATGTATTTGTTACATCGGACATGACCGATATTGAAAGTAGAGAGGATAAGTAAACATATCTTTATTATCTATTCTAGTCATATCATATAGTTGACCATAGGTCAATTCAATCTCAATTCTGAGTGGTTAGTATTCTAACTGATTGTATTATTTGATTTCTTTCACTTGTTCGTTACCAGCTTACACTATGGACTAGCCCATACTTACATCTTGGGAACTCGGTAGTATAATTGAATGGGAGTGTTAATCATAGATATGAACATCTATAGCTTTTGATGAAGAATTAAAATGATGGTTTCCTTTTAGTTTGGTTCAAGGTGCTAAATGATAGAGATCTCATTTCAGTAATTAATATTATTTCACTAAAATATCATTTACAAGGAACTAAGTGTTTTAAGGATAAAATACAATGAAGGGCAAAATAGTATTTTTAGTCCCATCTTATTGTAGACCGTCTATCGAGGATCGAGTGATAATTATGGTTGTAACAATGGATAATTAATAACGTATCTATATTTCTTATAGAGCGTTCTATGAATTCAATAGTGAAATTATGAGTCTGTAGTAGAGTCACGACGAACTAATAAGTTAGTAAATTTATTTGTAAAATTTATGATAACTTATTGGAGCTTGATTTCATAGGCCTATGGTCTCCATTGTACCTTGGATAAAATCATCTAGATAGTCTCAATTAATTGATTTAATTATCAATTAGAATTATGAAAGCTGACCAGGTCAATTTTGGATAGTTTCATAGAGTTATACAATTTTGAGAAGAAAAAATATTTTAGGGCAGATTTATTAATTAAGACAAATTGGTGTCTAAATTAATAAATAAGTTTAAATCAAGGTTCAAATTATAAATAATTAATTTGATAAAGGATTTAAATAATTATTTAATTAATTAATCAATAGATAATAATACAAGGGAAATTCACAAAAATGCATTAACATTAGAAAAATATATGAAAAATACGGTAGCCTACAAAAATACGGAATTTTTATGAAAAACACGGAGGGGCAAAAGTGTAAATACGGAGTGACAGTTAAATACAACTTTTTTTGTTAACAGTTGTTACAAATTCGTAAACATATGTTTGAGATTCGTAAAAAAAATATTTTTGTAAACAACATTTACAAATATATAACAAAGTTTTACAAATTTGTAAACAAGTTTTATATTTTTGTAAACAACATTTATAAAATAATTATTTGCTATTTTTTTTATTTTTGTAACAAAGGTTTACAGAACTAATTTTAATATTTATAAAAATAAGTTGTGAATTAAGTTAACATATTTGTAACAAAAATATATAAAACTAAGTTTGTAACTAAAAGATACAATTTTGTTTTTGTAACTAATATATATAAAAATATTAAATTGCATTAAACAAGTATCATATATATATTTTTTAAATTGTAACTACTAATAAAAATAATTATATTTTTTAAATATATAATAATTTATATAAGCATAAATATTTATTTAATATCAATAATTATATTTATTTATAATATTTATAAGTAAAATAAATAAATTTATAATTATTATTATTAACATACAAAAAAATATGAATGAACTAAAATTAGTGACGAGAAAAAGAGTAAAGAAAAAATAACAGAAGTGTAAATAATGGAAAAAGAAGAGTGAGATAAGTGAGATATTATTATATATGTATAAATATATATTTGTTTATTTAGCAGTTTATAAATGGCCGGTTAGCAAACAAAAATTATTTAGTTACATGTATTATATAAATATATATATATAGACATCTATTCACATATAGATAATATATAAGTTGAGTATTGGAATTGACAGCAAATAAATTTTAAGGGGAGCAGATGTGTTTTACGGCAAGTAAGAATAAATTTTACCGTAAATGTGTAATTATTTTAGTTTACCGTAAAAAACGATATTTTTTTAATATTACCGTGATGATTGTAATTTATCCATAATACAAGCCTTGCTTTTAAGTCCAATGGGCTTATAATTAAACGGAAAATTTCACAGTCCTAAAGCCCATAATAATTTTGATCTAATGACTGATATTATCTATTATTTTATTGATTTTTTAATTAGAATAAATGACCTAATTGAGCCTATAGATGGAATGCTAAGTGAGAGTTTAAATCAAAGATTTTTGAAAGACGATTTGATACTTGTTTAGAGAATATCAGAAGATCTATTCTTGATGCTCTAGGTTTTAGATTCTCTCTACAACATAAGTCATTTTCTAAGCCTCAATATTCTCTGCTATTCCTCTTCTCTTTGTATCTATCTCATGAGTTGAGAATTTCTCACTCTAGTCTAGGTGATTCTAAAGATACTTTGGAAGGTTGTGAAGAAATTTGAAGATCGGTTTAGTTTCTTGGTGATACCTTGCGACAAAAAGGATTCAAGGGTTAGAGAAACTGAAGGAATGACTAATACATTTCGTTGCGTATAATGTAAGTGTTCTTATCATTATCTCTGTTTAAATTCAATCATAGAAACATGTTCTAAGTTGTCTTATATTAATGTATTTAATATATGATTTACATGAAAATAATTAAGATCATGTATAAGTTTTCTAACAACTTGCCTCAGAGCCTTTGATAATCTTTATTTTCATGCATAAACATGGTACAAAATTGAATTATTTGATGTGTTGAATAATTGGATGAATTTCATATTTTTTATGAAGCATATTCATTCTTATGTGATTATTAGCAATTTGGGGTTTTTTGTTGTGTTTTCTATGAAATTAATTTTTATAAATGCTTTATTTGATATTAAACATGGTAAAAATTATTTAGAAAACATTTTTGGATTGAAAACTTACACAAAATTTTATTGAATTTTTTTTTTTGCGGGTTATGGCCGCAGTCAGCATTTCACTGGCCACGCCCTGCGATAAATTTTTTCTTAAATTTTTGGGCTATGGCCGCAGCCACCTTTTCATTGTCACATGTGATAAATTTTTTCTTAAAATTTGAATTTTGAATGTATTTTTTAACGGGTTGATACAAAAATATTATATTTTTTTCAATTATTTAAAAATATTTTTTTAATTTGATATTTTTGTTGTTTGATCTTTTAAAAAAATAGACATTTTCTACAAAGATTCAAATTCAAATTTAAAAATAAGTTAACTAATTAATTTTAAATATTTTAATATATTAAAATAATAGAATTAAGTTATCAGATATTAAAAATATTTTTGAAAATAAAAAATATCTGATTATTATATGGATTTTAATATTTAAATAATTTAAAATTTGAAAATTTGTTGACTAGATGTTTTTATAGATATTTGAATTTGTTTAACTGATTAAGATATTTTTTCAAAAACAGCAGATGATATTTGTTTTAAAAACTTATAACTGGTTAAATTTTTAGAAATATCACGTTTTTCAAACCAATTAATAAAATATTTTTTAATAAATGAGATTTAAATTAATTATGGTTAATTGTTGATAAGTCCTATTTAAATTAAATTAATATTTTTTAAAATGACTTAAAATAAGTTGATTGTAAATAAATGAAATTTTGTTAATTGTTGATGAATTTCATTTAAATTGACTTGTTTATTTTTGCAAAAATTTAATTAATTCGAATTGTTGGATAAATTCTAGAAAATTAATTGTGGTATTTTTTCAAATGTAATAAATTGTTGTATTTTTGCATAAATTCATAGACTTGCTCATATAGTAACATAATTAGACACATCCAATTATAACATGTCTGTTTGTACTATATGTGGTATTTTTCCAATTGGGCTCAGATGCATATAGTGATCCATATGTTTGATTAATATATTAATTTTGCTAAATAAAACATTCATAAAATGATAGGTTTTATTTGGGCCCATTAGAAAATGTAAAGTTTAAATTCCTCTCTTGTGGGTGGTTCCACTTGTGAAGGCCTATTTGCTTTGCATGACTATAGTGAGTCTAATCAATTAGTAATAATTAATAAAACAAATGTTTAAATTCTTGTCTTTTGGACCTTGCATGGAAGTATAAGAGCCTTAGTAGTAGGAACGACATACTGGACTCATCCCTCCTCCATACAAACTCAATTGTTAAGGCCCATTTGCCTAAGTTGGATTTAATTGTATAGGTTCATTATAATAGTTAAACCTAAATATTGATTAGCAACAAATTAATTCTAATTTTATTGAATTTTTTTCAATGTGATACTTTAGAATTAATAGAAAATTATAGGACCTTGATTTTAAAAATTTATTTTTACAATTTTTTAGAGAACCATAGTCATTAATTTTCGTAAATTAATATTCAATCTCCAACGTTGGTTTAACAAGGTCAATAGCTTAATGAGGCATTGAGACGCTTTGATTCGTCCCTCTACGGAAGGTGTTCATTAGTTATTTTGACAAAGTTAGATTTCGAAAGGTAGATAATTATAGGTCAAATTCTCATAAACTCACCCCTACGGTGACTACTATGACTAAATCTATTGATTATCGAAACCGTGGGTCTGACTCATAAAATAAGATATTTTGTTTTCTTATTTTGATCGAATAGTAGGTTGTTGATAATGGTGTCCATTATTAAATGAGTTTACAACTCTATTTAACTAATGATATTTTTTTATTCTCGCCAGTCGAGACAACGATATCATAGAATAGTTGAAATCCTAAAGAAATAGAGATATGATTATTTTGATATTTTTTCCATATCTTACATATTTATGGTATATGTTGTGATATTTCTTGAAATTAGAGTGAATAGAAGTTTTATTGAGAAAAAGTGATTGATTTCTATTTTATTGATAAAATGTAGTTTTAAGTATGGATGTGCCTACTCTCATCCTTTCTCAACTTTCTATTGAAAAACTCACTGGAGAAAACTTCCTTAAGTGGAAGCAGAATATCAACATAGTGTTGATTGGTGGTGTTGACTGCGTTTTTAGCCAACGACGTGAGAACGTCAAATACGACAAACCTTCAAGAGAATGTAAACGACACAGACGGTTCAAACAAGAAAATAAAGAACACACAGGAGATTTTTATAGTGGTTCAGCCCCGATTGTCGGTAATAGCCTAATCCACTTAGAGTTGTGATTTATATATCTGTACTCAAGATCAGATGGACTGATCCAACTGAGTTTCTCCAGTACAGATTGCAAAAATACAAGAATTCTCTCAAATGCTAGCACTTTCTCTCTCTAGAATACTCAGACCCAAATTTCTCTCTCTAGAAAGAAGAAGCAGAAGAAGCCCTTCTCTCATCCCATAAGCCCTCTATTTATAGGCTTACGGTGTCCCCTAGAACCGGGATATTTTATTATATTTATTACATTTAAATTACAAAGAAACATTCAAAATTCAAAATGTAACAAACCCCCAATTTATGGGAAGAATGAGAGATTCCCACATATCTTGTTGAAGTTGTTTATGGGAATCTTAACTTAGTCTCCTCTAGCTAGTTGATCCACCTCCTACTGACCACCCATGCAAGTGCTGGTTGAACATGTGCATGGTGGTAGGACAAACATTTATTGGTCGGACGTGCATGGTGGTAGGACATGCATGGTGGTAGGACATGCACTTCTCTCCTCTAACATGGCACTCTTCTCTAGCATGCCATGTTTCTCCTTGGACCAAATCCTTGGGGTCTCCTAGGACCACCCTCTTGGGGTCTCCTAGGACCACTCTCTTGAGTTCTCCTCGGATGCACTCTCCTTAGCTCTCCTAGGATGCATTCTATCCTTAGCCTCCTAGGATGCATTATCCTTAGCCTCCTAGGATGCACTCTCCTTAGCTTTCCTCGGACCAAGGTGCACTTGGCTTGGTTATGACATCATTCTATCCTTAGCCTCCTAGGATGCACTCTCCTTAGCTCTCCTAGGATGCATTCTATCCTTAGCCTCCTAGGATGCATTCTCCTTAGCCTCCTAGGATGCACTCTCCTTAGCTTTCCTCGGACCAAGGTGCACTTGGCTTGGTTATGACATCTTTCAAGCAGTCCAAATTCTTCGTCAGTCTACCGGGTCACTTTATTACAACTCTGAGGAGTCAATGTATTTATTGACTATTTAATGTGTCTTTTATTGATCATGCACTGCCACTTGTCACCTTTATTTCCATGTTATTGATCTCCAATTTTTGGGTATAACAGGTGGCAACGCCAAGTTCGTCATGACTGAGGAATCCACAGAAGTTCCAGCTAAAGGAGCTACCAAGACTGTTAGAGACAAATATGAACGTTGGCAGGCGGCCAATAACAAGGCACGGTACTACGTGTTGACTATTATGGTCGACACTCTCAAAACAAAGAAGGTCGAGACGACCTACGAAACCATGGATTATCTCCAAGACATGTTCGATGCAAAATCTGTGCAGACTCGTTTTGAGGCCACCAAGAAATATGCCAATGCTTGGATGGCACCGTCTCAGCATGTTCGTGATCACCTGATCAAGATAACCAACTACTTTCAGGAAGCTGAAATGCATGGAGCAATTATAGATGAGGAGACTCAAGTCGACTTAATCATCAACAGTCTCTCTCCAGCTTTCCTGCCGTTCACCACAAACTATGTGATGAATAAACTCAACTATGGTCTGACGTAGCTCATGAACGAGCTTCATACTTTTGAGTCTATCATGGGTGGACCAAGCAAGGGAGAAGAAAAGTAGACTAATGTTGCTGCTGTAGATCCAGCTAAGGCTGAAGCTAACCAAGCTTCGTCTTCGAAAGCTAGAAACAAGAGAAAATATGGGCAAAACAACAACCCCAGGCCTGCAAAGGTTGCAAAGACGAGTGAACAACCAAGTGCACAGACACCTAAGGGGAAGAAAAATAAAAATAAGAAATATAAAGGTAAGTGTTTTCATTGCAAAGAGAAGGGGCATTGGAAACAGGATTGCCCCAAGTTTCTAGCAGCAAAAAACAAATATAATAATTATAGTTCATATATCTTAGAAACATGTATTTTAGAGAATGATAAATCAGTTTGGATTATTGATTTTGGATTTACTAATCATGTTTGTAACTCTTTACAGCTTCTTGAATCATGGGAGGAAGTGGATGAAGGCGACTTAAAGCTTACAGTTGGGAATGGAGCGTTCGTTATAGTTCAAGCTAAGAGGAAGAGCTTGCCTGAAGTTTGGAAATAGATATTTAATTTTGAAAGATGTATTTTTTATTCTAGATCTTAGCAGAAATTTAATTTCAGTTTCCATGTTGCAATTAGAACAATTTGTTATGACTTTCATAAGCTTTAACTTATCTATTTCTTTCAATGGATTACAATTGTGTATTGCATGTTTGGAAAATGGGCTTTACATTCTGCGACATAACAAACCCCTCGCTCTTAACAATGATTTATTCAAAGTAGCTAAACTAGGACCAATAAACGTCAAAAGACCGATAACGATAGCATGACGTATTTATAACATTTGAGACTAGGTCACATTGGCTATGATAGAATTCAAAGACTTACAAGGGATGGGCCTTTGAGGGAACTCACCTTACGTGAATTACATGTATGTGAATCTTGTCTAGAAGGAAAACAGACCAAGCGTCCATTCTCTACAAAAAGTGATAGGGCCAAGGAACCACTTGGACTTGTTCATTCAGATGTTTTTGGACCTTTGAATGTACAAGCGAGGGGTGGTTTTGAGCATTTCGTCACTTTCATTGACGATTACTCTAGATACTCATGTCTTTACCTAATACATAAGAAATTAGAAATTTTTCCAAAGTTTCAGGAATTCCTAGCTATGTTTCAGAACAAATTAGGTAAAATGTTAAAGACCTTTCGATTTGATAGGGGTGGAGAATATTTGGATATGCAGTTCCAAGATCATTTAACTAAACTTGCGATTTTATCACAACTTACTGCCTTGGGTACTCCGCAACAAAATGGTGTAGCGGAACGCCGGAACATAACTTTAGTGGAAATGGTTAGATGCATGCTTAGTTACTCAACTCTGCCAACTTCATTTTGGAGACATGCAATTGAAACTGCGAACGACATTCTAAATGTCGTACCGTCGAAATCAACCTCCAAAACACATTTCCAACGCTAGAATGGTCGTGAACCTAGCTTACGTCATTTTAGAATCTGGGGGTGGGTGTCCCACCCACGTCCTGAGGAAAAAGGAGGAAAGCTAGAACTGCGAAGCGAAGTTTGCATGTTTGTTGGCTATCCTAAAGGCACTCGAGGTCGACTTTTTGTTGGGGTTTTATGCCCTAATTAAAACCCAAATTATTTGTAATCTCATTTTATTATCAATAAAAGAATAGAAATAATTTTTTGACTTGGTCAATCATTTTGCTCACATGTTTTATTTACATGATTATTTGTTTAATAGAAACTTCTATTAAATCCCAAGCATATAGCTCATCTTGTTTATAGTGACGTAATCACAGTGGAATATAAAGATGATTATATGTTCAAAATAAGTTAGTCCTAAGATTAGTCAGTGCACATGATTTACATTGACTTGCCAATCTACGATATGATCTACTTACACATTATAGTGTTATGTTCTTTCTAGAACATTAGCAAAGTAGATAAGATCGAATGTATTTGTTACATCGGACTAGACCGATATTAACAGTTGATAAGATAAGTAAACATACTGTTATTATCTATTATAGTCATATCATATAGTTGACCATAGGTCAATTCAATCTCAATTCTGAGTGGTTAGTATTATAACTGATTGTATTATTTGAGTTCTTTGACTTGTTCGTTACCAGCTTACCCTACGGACTAGCCCATACTTACATTTTGGGAACTCGGTAGTATAATTGAGGGAGAGTGTTAATCATAGATATGAACATCTATAGCTTCTGATGAATAAGTGAAATAATGGTTTCCTTTTAGTTTGGTTCAAGGTGTTAAATGATAGAGATCTCATTTCAGTAATTAAATTAGTTTACTGAAATATTATTTATAAGGAACTAAGTGTTTTAAGGATAAAATACAATGAGGGATAAAACAATATTTTAGTCTTATCTCATTGTAGATCGTCTATAGAGGATTGAGTGACAATTGTGGTTGTAACCATGGATAATTAATAGCGTATCTATATTTTTTATAGAGCGTTCTATGAATTCAAGAGTGCAATTCCGAGTCTATAGTGGAGTCATGGGGAATTAATAAGTTAGTAAATTTATTTGTTAGATTTATGATAACTTATTGGATCTTGATTTCATAGGCCCATGGTCCCCATTATATCTTGGATAAAATCATCAAGATATTCTCAATTAATTGATTTAATTATCAATTAGAATTATCAAAGTTGACCAGGTCAATTTTGGATAGTTTCACAGAATTATGTAATTTTGAGAAGAAAAGAGAAATTATGGTAGATTTATTAATTAAGATAAATTGGTATCTAAATTAATAAATAAGTTTAAATCAAGGTTCAAATTATAAATAGTTAATTTGATAAATGATTTAAATAATTATTTAATTAATTAAATCAATAGAAAATAATACATGCTTTGATTTTAAGTCCAATGGGCTTATAATCAAATGAGAAATTTCACGGGCCTAAAGCCTATGATAATTTCAACCTAGGGTTTCATATTGGCTATTATTGTATTGATTTTTTAATTAAATTAAATGACTTAATTAAGTCTATAAAAGAAGTGCTTAGAGAGAAGTCAAAACACAAGTTCATAAGTTCAAAAGTCAGATTTTCTGATAGTTTTAGATTCTCTCTAAACACAAGTCATTTTCTAAGCCTCTTTGTTATTTTCTCTTCTTCTCTCTATATCTATCTCATGTGTTGAGAATTGCCCACTCTAGTCTAGGTGATTCTAAGGATACATTGGAAGACTGTGAAGAAATAAGAAGAACAGTTCAGTTTCTTGATAATACTCTGCGACAGAAAGGATACAAGAGTTAGAGAAAGTGAAGGAATGACTCTTTCATTCTGCTGCGTATACTGTAAGTATTCTTATCTTTGTTTCTCTTTGAATTCAATTTTAGAACACATGTTTTAGGTTATCTCATATTAATTTGTTTAATATTAGATCTACATGAAAATAAATAAAGATCATGTATAAGTTTCCTAACAACTGGCCTCAGAGCCAGGTTAATATTTATTTCCATGCATGAACATGTTAAAAATTGGATTATTTGATATGTTTGAATAATTGGATGGTTTTCATGTTTTTATGAAGCATATTGATTTTATGTGATTATTAGCAATTTTTCAGATTATTTTGTTGTGTTTTCTATGTTATTAATTTTTATATATGCTTTATTTTATGTAAAACATGTTAAGAATTAATTAGAAAATGATTTTGATTTGAAAATTGGTCAATTTTTTTTTTTTGGAAAAATTGGCTTGTCTGCCCATGCGCGTGCCACCCGAGCGCACCCTTGCAGCCACACGCGCACGCCCAGCCACCAGCCACGCGATGAACAATACCCGTAGTACTATTCATCCAATTTTTTTTTTTAATTAAAGAAATTAAAATTATGAAAATAAGTTATTTATAATCAAAGCCAGAAATATCAGATTTGTTTTTTTTATTTAAAATTGTTTTTTAAATAAGATATTTTTGTTAGTTGAGATTTAAATAATTAGATATTTTCTACAAAGATTCAAATTTAAATTTAAAAATAGGCTAACAACTTAATTTTAAATATTTTAATATATTAAAATATTAGAATTAAGATATCATATATTTAAGATATTTTCTTTGAAATTTTTGATATTTTTATTAAATCTTTATTTGAAAATATAAATATATTTGTATTCTATAGTTTTTAATATTTAAATTATTTGAAATTTGAATATTGTTAGTTAGATATTTTTTTGGACATTTGAATTTGATTAATTGTTTTAAGATATTTTAGAGTTGTTATAACTATTAATATATATATTTTTAAAATAGTTAAAATATTTTCTTATAGTTGTAACAACACAAGATATTTTTGAAAAACAGTTAAGATATTGATTTTAAAATTTAAAATTTTTTAAAATTTGAAAAATATAATTTTTTTTTCAGCCAATTAATAAAATATATTTTTTAATAAATGGAGTTTAAATTAACTTTGGTTAATTGTTGATAAATCCTATTTAAATTAAATTAATATTTTTTTTCTTCAAATTAACCTAAAACCAAGTTGATTGTTGATAAATGAAATTTAAATTAACTATTGTTAATTGTTGATAAATTTAATTTAAATTGACTTATTTTTGTAAAAATTTAATTAATTTGAATTTTTTGATAAATTCTAGATAAATAATTTTGGTATTTTTGCAAATGAAATAAATTGTGGTATTTTTGCATAAATTCATAGAATTGTCATATAGTAACATGATTAGACCCATCCAATTATAATATGTCTGTTTGCATTATATGTGGTATTTTTGCAATTGAGCTTAGATGCATATAGTGGCCCATATGTTTGTTAGATATATGGATTTTGCCAAATAAAATATTCATAAAATGATAGGTTTTATTTGGGCCCATTAGAAAATGTAAAGTTTAAATTCCTCTCTTGTGGATGATACTACTTGTGAAGGCCCATTTGCTTTGCATGACTATAGTGGACCTAATCAATTAATAAAGCAAATGTTTAAATTCCTATCTTTTGGACCTTGTTTGGAAGATTGGGGGCTTTTGTAGTGGGCACGATATACTGGACCCAGCCCTCCTCCATACAAGCCCAATTGTTAAAGCTCATTTACTTGAGTTGGACTTAATTGTATAGGTTCATTATATTAGGTAAACCTAATCTTGATTAGCAACAAATTAATTATAAATCAATTAAATTTGTTTCAATGTGATACTTTAAAATTAATAAGAAATTATAGGACTTTGGTTTTACAAATTTAATCTGTTTAATTTTTTTTTTGGAAAACCATAGTCATTAATTTTCTAAAAATAAATAATAAAAATACTATTTTAATTTTATAATAAGCTTATTTTAAGATTTTTATTCGATCTCCACTATTGGTTTAACATAGTCAATAGCTTAATGGGGCCTCGAGACGCTTTGATTTGTCCTTCTACGGAAGATGTTCATTAATTATTTTGACAAGGTTAGATTTTGAAAGATAGCTAATTATAGGTCAAATTCTACTAGACTCATCCCTACGGTGACTATTAGGACTAAATCTATGATTATTGAAACCGTGGGTCTAGCTCATAAAATAAGAGAATTTGTTTTCTTATTTTGATCGAATAGTAGGTTGTCAATAGTGGTGTCCATTATTAAATGAGTTTACAACTCTATTTAACTAGTGATATTTTTGAATCTCGCCAACCGGGACAAGGATATCATAGATTAGTTAAAAACCTAAAGAAATAGAGATATGATTGTTTTTGGTATTTTTTCTCATATCTTACATATTTTTGGTATATGTTGTGCTATTTCTTGAAATTTGTGTGGATAGAATTTTTATTGAGCAAATGTGATTGATTTCTATTTTATTGATAATTTGTAGTTTTAAGTTAAGTAGTATCTGTGTCTACTCCCATCCTTCTCAACGTTTGATGGAGAAATTCACTAGAGAAAACTTCCTTAATTGGAAGAAGAATATCAACATAGAGTTGATTGGTGATGACTCCGAGTTCGTCATGATTGAGGAATCCCTAGAACGAGGATCGTGTCCACACGTTCGTGATGGAACCGTCAATGCTTGTGATGGCACCATAAATGCTTGGATAGCACTGTCTCCGCGCATACGTGATGACACCGTGAATGCTCGAATGGCACTGTGTCCACACATTCATGATCAACTCAACTATGGTTTGACGCAGCTCATGAACGAGCTTTAGAATTTGGAGTCTATCATGGGTGGACCTAGTAAAGGAGGAGAAAATAAAACTACTGCTGTTGCTGTTGATCCAACTAATGCTGAAGCTAACCAAGCATCGTCTTCGAAAGCTAGAAACAAGAGGATAGATGGAAAAAACAACAACCCCAAGGCTGCAAAGACAAGCGCACAACCTAGTGCACAGACGCCTAAGGGGAAGAACAAGAAAAACAAGAAAGGTAAAGGTAAGTGTTTGAAAGCTAACCAAGCTTCGTCTTCGAAAGCTGGAAACAAGAGGAAAGATGGACAAAACAACAACCCCAAGGCTGCAAAGACGAGCACACAACCTAGTGCACAAACGCCTAAGGGGAAGAACAAGAAAAACAAGAAAGGTAAATGTAAGTCTTTTCACTGCAAAGAGAAGGGGCATTGGAAATGAGATTGCCCCAAGTTTCTAGCAGCTAAAAAAAAAGGTAATGATTATAGTGCATTTGTCTTGGAAACATGTGTTTTAGAGAATGATAAATCCATTTGGATTATTAATTCTGGATCTACCAACCATGTTTGGAGCTCTTTATAGCTTCTTGAATCATGGGAGGAAGTGAACGAAGGTGGTTTAAAACTTAGAGTTGGGAACGGAGTGTTCGTTAATGTCCAAGCTAGAGGAAGAGCTCGTTTGAAGTTCGGAAATAAATTTTTAATTTTAAATGATGTATTTTTTATTCCAGATTTTAGTAGAAATTTAATTTTAATTTCCATGTTGCAATTATAACAATTTTTTTTATGACTTTCACAAGTTCTAATATATATATTTCTTTCAATGGATCACAATTGTGTATTGCATGTTTGGAAAATGGGCTTTATATTCTGCGACCTAACGAACCCCTCGCTCTTAACAATGATTTATTCAAAGCAGCTAAACCTAGGACCAATAAACGTCAAAAGACCAATAATGATAATATGACGTATTTCTTGCACTTGAGATTAGGTCACATTGGATATGATAGGATTCAAAGACTTACAAAGGATGGGCCTTTGAGAGAACTCACCTTAGGTGAATTACCTGTCTGTGAATCTTGTCTAGAAGGAAAACTGACCAAGTGTCCATTCTCTGCAAAGGGTGATAGGGCCAAAGAACCACTTGGACTTATTCATTCAGATGTTTGTGGACCTTTGAATGTACAAGCCAGGGGTGGTTTTGAGTATTTCATCACTTTTATTGACGATTAATCTAGATACTCATGTCTTAACCTAATGCATAGGAAATCAGAAACATTTTCAAAGTTTCAAGAATTCCTAGCAATGACTCAGAACCAATTAGGTAAAACGTTAAAGATCTTGCGATCTGATAGGGGTGGAGAATATTTGGATATGCAGTTCCAAGATCATTTAACTGAACTTGGGATTTTATCACAACTTACTGCCCCAGGTACTCCGCAACAAAATGGTGTAGCGGAATGCTGGAACAGAACTTTATTGAAAACGGTTAGATGCATGCTTAGTTACTCAACTCTGCCAACTTCATTTTGGAGACATGCAATTGAAACTGCGAACGACATTCTAAATGTCGTACCGTCGAAATCAACCTCCAAAACACATTTACAAAGCTAGAATGGTCGTGAACTTAGATTACGTCATTTTAGAATCTGGGGGTGGGTGTCCCACCCACGTCCTAAGGAAAAAGGAGGAATGCTAGAACTGCGAACCGAAGTTTGCATGTTTGTTGGCTATCCTAAAGGCACTCGGGGTCGACTTTTTGTTGGGGTTTTATGCCCTAATTAAAACCCAAATTCTTTGTAATCTCATTTTATTATCAATAAAAGAATATAAATCATTTTTTGACTTGGTCAATCATTTTGCTCACATGTTTTATTTTCCTGATTATTTGTTTAATATAAACTTCTATTAAATCCTGAGCATATAGCTAATCTTATTTATAGTGACGTAATCACAGTGGAATATAAATATGATTATTTGTTCAAAATAAGTTAGTCCGAAGATTAGTCAGTGCACAGGATTTACACTGACTTGCCAATCTACGATATGATCTACTCACACATTATAGTGTTATGTTCTTTCTAGAACATTAGCAAAGTAGATAAGATCAGATGTATTTGTTACATCGGACTGGACCGATATTGACAGTTGATAAGATAAGTAAACATACTGTTATTATCTATTCTAGTCATATCATATAGTTGACCATAGGTCAATTAAATCTCAATTCTGAGTGGTTAGTATTCTAACTGATTGTATTATTTGAGTTCTTTGACTTGTTCGTTACCAGCTTACCCTACAGACTAGCCCATACTTACATCTTGGGAACTCAGTAGTATAATTGAGTGGGAGTGTTAATCATAGATATGAACATCTATAGCTTCTGATGAAGAAGTGAAACGATGGTTTCCTTTTAGTTTGGTTCAAGGTGGTAAATGATAGAGATCTCATTTCAGTATTTAAATTAGTTTACTGAAATATCATTTATAAGGAACTACTGAAGACCCTAACATTCACTTGCCATATTTCTGGAGGTATGTGCCACAGTGAAGATGAATGGCGTTACTGATGATGCCATCAGATTGCATCTCTTCCCTTTCTCCTTGAGTGATAGAGCCAGGAGTTGGTTGCAATCTTTGCAGCCTGGAGCAATTACAACATGGGATGAGATGGCAAGAAAGTTCCTGATTAAGTTCTTCCCTCCTTCCAAGTCAGCCCAATTACGCAGCGATATTGGGCAATTTCGACAATTAGAGCAAGAACCATATCTATGAGGCTTGGGAAAGGTTTAAGGACTTATTATGACGTTGCCCACAACACGGTTATCAAAATTGGATGCAAGTTCAGATTTTTTATCAAGGGTTGAATGCTCCAACACGAACAATGGTTGATGCTGCTGCAGGGGGTGCTCTATTAGCCAAGACAGCTGATGAAGCCTTCACTTTGATGGAGGAAATGGCTACCAACAGTTATCAGTGGCCTAATGAGAGGTCAGACCCAAGGAAAGTATATGAAGTTGATCAGATGGTAGCCATGCATGCCCAAATTGCTGCTCTACAAACACAAATGGTTGCTCTGTCAGCGCAAAATAATCCAACGGTTATGGAGAGTATAGCAACGGCTGCTGCAATGCAGGGGCAAGATATGAGTCCAGAAAAAGCCCAGTTTATGGCAAACCGCTCCTTCCCCAATAATTACAGAAGCAAAAACATGGCTAACTATTATCATCCAGGATTGCGCAACCATGAAAATTTCTCTTATGCTAGTAATAAAAATGTGCTGCAACCACCTCCGGGATTCAATCCTCAACAACAACAAGAGAAAAAGCAATCGTTGGAAGACATTTTGGGCACTTTTATTATGGAGAAAAAATGAAGCAAGATTCGACAATATAGAAACCCATATGACTAACATGGGTGCTTCAATGAAGAAAATTGAGACTCAAGTGGGCCAATTAGCTAATGCTGTGAATTCTAATCAAAAGGGAAGTTTTCCTAGTGACACTGTGATAAATCCAAAGGAATCATGCCAAGAAGTTTCTTTGAGAAGTGGTAAGGTGCTTGATGAGGGTAATGTTCAAGCCAGTTCAAAGGAGAAAGTTGAGCCAGTGGTACGAGAGGTAGACAAGGAAGAGCAAGCCAAGAAGCAGAGGGGAAGTGACAAGACTGACATGAAGAAAGACAGCCTTCCAATGTATCAACCTCCCATTCCATACCCTCAATGATTTCAGAAGAAGAAATTAGATGAACAGTTTGCAAAGTTTCTAGAAATCTTCAAAAGAATTCACATAAACATTCCATTTGCAGATGCTCTTGAGCAAATGCCCAATTATGTGAAATTCATAATTTTTTCATTTTTTCTCCGTTTCAGTCCCGTTTTGTACGAACTTTGCACCACTTTTCCTTGGACCCTTCACATACACAACACAAGTATAAAACCAAACAAAACAACCTAGACACCTACAAATTAGATATAAAATGACACTAATAAGTGAATCTAAAATTCACTTATCAAGGGGTAAAATGGTATTTTAGTCCTATCTCATTGTAGACCATTTATAGAGGATTGAGTGACAATTGTGGTTGTAACCATGGATAATTAATAGCGTATCTATATTTTTATAGAGCGTTCTATGAATTCAAGAGTGCAATTCCGAGTCTATGGTGGAGTCACGAGGAATTAATAAGTTAGTAAATTTATTTGTTAGATTTATGATAACTTATTGGAGCTTTATTTCATAGGCCCATGGTCCCCATTGTACCTTGGATAAAATCATCTAGATAGTCTCAATTAATTAATTTAATTATCAATTAGAATTATCAAAGTTGACCAGGTCAATTTTGGATAGTTTCACAGAGTTATGTAATTTTGAGAAGAAAAGAGAAATTATGGTAGATTTATTAATTGGAATAAATTGGTATCTAAATTAATAAATAAGTTTAAATCAAGGTTCAAATTATAAATAGTTAATTTGATAAATGATTTAAATAATTATTTAATTAATTAAATCAATAGAAAATACATGCATTGATTTTAAGTCCAATGGGATTATAATCAAATGGGAAATTTCACGGGCCTAAAGCCCATGATAATATTGACCTAGGGTTTCATATTGGCTATTATTCTATTGATTTTTTAATTAAATTAAATGACCTAATTGAGTCTATAAAAGGAGTGCTTAGAGAGAAGTCAAAACACAAGTTCATAAGTTCAAAAGTAAGATTTTCTGATAGTTTTAGATTCTCTCTAAACACAAGTCCTTTTCTAAGCCTCTTTGTTATTTTCTCTTCTTCTCTTTGTATCTATCTCATGTGTTGAGAATTGCCCACTCTAGTCTAGGTGATTCTAAGGATACATTGGAAGACTGTGAAGAAATAAGAAGAACAATTCAGTTTCTTGATAATACTCTGCGACATAAATGATACAAGAGTTAGAGAAACTGAAGAAAATACTCTTTCATTCCGCTGCGTATACTATAAGTATTCTTATCTTTGTTTCTCTTTGAATTCAATTTTAGAAACATTTTATAGGTTATCTTATATTAATTTGTTTAATATTAAATCTACATGAAAATAAATAAAGATCTTGTATAGGTTTCCCAACACTTTTCTATAGTCATTCAGAAAAGAAAGTGTTTACTTCTACGAATGCTACTTTTATGGAAAATGACTGTCCAAAACTTCAAATCGTGCAGCAAAGTAGTTTTAGAGGAGATGGTTGAAGAATTGACTCTAACCAAAATTCCATCATTATCAACGCATGTTGATGATGAAATTCCCACTCTTCATGTCCAACCGACGCAAGTCGATTTAAATGAAGAAAGTGCCACTATTCCTGAGCAAATAGTCATGGAGCCTCGTCTTAGTGGGAGGGTTTCTTGAAACCCAGTTCACTATGGCTTGGATGGTGAAACCAATATGGTTGTTGGGGACAATGGTGACGATGATCCATTGTCTTTCAAGCAATGGCTAGCCCTGAAAAGGAACTATGGCTCGAAGCCATGAAACAGGAAATGGAGTCCATGTAATCAAATTTTGTCTGGGATCTTATGGAAGCACCTAGTGACTTTATGTAAAGCACCATAATCTATTACTTTGTAAAATGTCTCATAACTCATAAATAATAGAAGAATACCACTTAACATATGAAATTCAGTGGGGCCTTGATAAAACATGCAAGTTGGGCCCAATAATTTAAAATAAAAATTAAGTGTACTTATGCAAAGCTTAAAAGAAAATAAAGTTTAAGTCCCACTGATAGTTTTTAAAAAAAAAAATTAAAGTCCATAATATCATTTCTTGAAACTCGACGCTTTTGTTGATCGTTTATTCGTTCATAGGATACCCCCACACCATACATACCCAGACATCGGAACTCCCCACATCACAACACTTGCCAAAGAGAAACTCTATTTATTACCTGAAAGGGGGAAATTAAGGGGTGAGCTAAAAGCCCAGTAAGGAAGTAAAACAAATACAACAATATACAAGGAAAACATAATATGAACACATTCATATCGTAAAGCTCAGAACATATCGTAATCTACATAGCCATCCATCATATCCATACATCATAATCATACATCACAATCAAATGTCATAACCATACATCATAATCATACTCTTTGTGATCATGGCGCCACTATTGTCCATGTCACATCTTGAGGTAACTAGCAAAAGCATAAAACTAGAAAGACCTCCTCTGTGAGGTAAACAAGAGGCTCTGATCCTTGAATAACCTCAGCGCTTCTGCCCTATGAATTACGTCATATCCTTAGTAACTCCTTTGTTGTGTCACGTTCAGCACGCTAGCAACCATTTGTTTTTTCATATAGCATACAAACACATGCAATCCATTTCATATCAACACAAAGGAAACACATGTTGCATCATATTCATCATAGCATCTCAAGATAGAATCCCATACTTCATATCACATGGTTTATCATCATACATAGCATAATTTTTATCCTCATAACAAACCAATCTTACCATTTCATAGCATAAACATAGAAATTCTATCTAACTTCCTTACCTCAGGTCCGAGCAAAGCAAAAACGAGAAAAACTTCACAACGAGCCTATAATCATAATCAAACACCGTCTCTTTAAATCATATGTCAATACTCTTACCCAACACATATACCTCACGTGTGCATCGGCCATGCACACATGGTACAAGTTGCCCAATAATTCTAATCATACACATTTTCACATAAAATCAAAAAAGAATAATGCTAATTCTACCTATTAACCCTTCATGGTTACAAAGTAGAAACTATATGTTTGAACAATATGCATATATTTGAACGTAAAAATGTATTTGCATGCGACATGCACACGTGAGAGCGTTGTTAAAATGTAACATTTTAAAATGATAATTCCTACATGCTTATTTCTTGCATTTTCTACTAAAACTCAGCAACATTACTAAATCACCATAATTTGTTTCCTCAAGTCCCAAAGTTTGATCAAACCATTTAATTCATTACATTTACTTTATAAAATAATTCATTTATTTTTTTTTCTTAATTTCTCATAAAATAATAATCCCATTTATTATTTTAAATAGCATGGAAAATAACAAAACTTGTAATCATTTAGAAATGCTTAATAAATTTCTTGTTTCCTTTAGAAAATAACTTTTTTCTAAATTCATAAAAATTACACGATTAAATGTGAGAATTTATAATTTAAAGTGTGGAAAATATATTTTCACTTATAATATTTAAGACTTGAATTATTTAAGTGCAAATCTCTTAAATTTTAAACAAAACAATTATTTTAGCTTATTAACACAAACTTTCAGTAACTATTAATTTTGTCTAAAATTATAATTGAATTTAAAACTGTTAACGTCGTTTTTCGTCAACTTAAATCGTAGAGCAATTAAACAACATGAACTATGAAACGGATGAATAAAAAAGAAAAGCAATAGGGTTTTTACGTGGTTCAGCAGTTAACTCTGCCTAGTCCACGAGTCTATGTTATTAAGACTTAGAGATTTCTGGAAATTCTTCAGAGATGAATTACCTAGAGCTTTCTCTCCAGTCAAAAGAAATTGATCCCTTACAAGTGGTCATTCCTCCTCTATTTATAGGGGAGGTTACAGAGTTCATTCCCACATATTTCGGGAAGATATTCTGTATATCAATTTAAATAATGACATTAAATGTAATATCTCCTATATACATGGAAACGTCCCATAAGAATCGGGAACGGATAACAGACTAAATGATATCCCTTAAATATTGGGATTTTACAACAATAAATATGTTCATACGTAACGGGCTATCCCAGGTGACTCACTGGGTCTTTGAGATCAGCAATCGGCCTTGTGGCTGTCAAGACTTATGGTACTGCTATGAGCTTGCCACCCTACTTTAGAACATGCTTAGAGTAGATAGACACTATTGAGGCTATCACAGACAAGCTTGCACTTCCCAAGCTCAGACTTATTTAATCTGAAGACATCGATAACAAATGTATCCTAACATTGTGCTATTTCAAACTCAGAAAGTATCCCGAGGTTACATATCTTTGAGGTCGTTATTTTACTTCAGATATTTTACAGCTGGACCATACAATGTTCTCATACATTTCGAGCTCACACTTGACGAGCCCAGTTTTCAAGGTCATAACCTCTGGTCTCAAAATTTGGGTGTAACATTTTGCCCCCTCAAAAGTATCAGTTCGAATCCTATGAGAAGGAAACTTTTGAACTGCTCCTCTTGGAAACCGTATCATAAAAAACACTTGAGTGTGGACACGCGTCAACTGGGCATTGGCCAATCAATGTACTTGAGTACCTTGGAAACCTGCCCACGTTCATTCGCCTGCCACTCTTTATGGTACTATCATTTCACAGGTCCCTAGCCGTCGGATCTGATACAGAATCTGGCCAATGGCCCAGATTAATTTGGCTTTTTACATTCCCATGGGTCTATAAATATGTCTCCACTCGTCTTCCCCATTTTACTTTCATGCTCAAGCTTTCACAGAGAGAAAAAAAGACAAAAAACCAGAAAATTTTACCTAGTTCTTGCATGTTCTCCAAGCCCAGAAGACAGAGCAACGTTGGCCTTTTCAACTTCGTGAGATCATTTTTGCAACCGCTCATTCGGTCATCAATCTCTCTATTTTCGCCGACTGCATTGTGTAAGTCTCTATTTATAGCTTCATATGCCCGTATATTTTTCATGCATGTTTGTATTGTTGTATTGTTAATCCCTTCACTAGTTTTGCACATTAGAGTGTTTTAGTAAATATTAGTCTTATGTTCTGATATCACGGGTTCCAAACCCAGATCATGCGTAGAAGGCCCAAAAATGGTTCTCTTACTGAGTTTTTGAATTTCGGATGACATATCTTGAACACCAAGATATTGGGTACAGAATTAGGGTTTTATAAATTGTATGTTTCCCAAAAATATCACTTTTTGAGTAACCTCTGACTTTTTTCCCTGATATATCGGGATCTTCATAAATAAATCCACCTTCTTTTCTTTTCGTGGAATATATACTTCGAGACTGGCCTCGTCTTTTGGATCGAATTTGCCTTAAAGCCTCGATTATTCAAGCTTAGATCATTATGATTTTCATTCTTAACTGCTTGTTCGCCTGGCCCTCACCCTTTTTTCTCTTGCTAGATGCCGCAGAACTAAAAAAAGTGGTGGGGGTCAAAGCACGCAATTCCTTATTTGCCGAAGGCTCCAAGCCCGGAATCACCTTTCACCCGGAACTAGCGTCTGATTCGGGAGCACCAACTAAGGCGCGAGCAAGAAGACACCCAAGATCACTTTCAGCGCCAAATCGATGAGGTCGAGGAGGGAAAAAGGAAGAGACTTAGGGTTGTTGTATACCCAGATTCAGACTCCGAGCCCAGGCCGATTCCCATTGATCCCACTCTCAGAGTGACAATCGCCTTCAAGCCGGGGGACCTTCAATTTTCACTAATGGGAGAACCATCAAACCCCCTTTCTACCTTGCAGCTGACCTCCATTCCCACCTCGAAGAGAGAGTTCTTTGAGGCTGAGCACTACTGGAGCTCGATTTCTTCATTATGGAAAATCTCCGACATCTTGGCCCTTCACAACATTTGATTATCGGGCTCGCTAAGGTGTTGAGCTCCGTCATCCCACGAGCAAAGTTGTCGTGCCTCGGGAGATGGGAACCCCGACAATAAGCTGAAGTACGCGGCCTGAAGCCAAGAACATATGAGGGCAGGGGCTTTACTGCCCTTAAAGTCCTTTTTCAAGAACTTCGCAGACTTTGTTGGGCTCGCCCCTTTCTAGCTCAACACCAATTCGTACAGGGTTTTGTCCGCCCTGAGGTCGCTTTACCACGAGCTAAAGTGGGAAGGACCTTTACCAAAGGAGATCCTGTATCTCTTTTGAAAAGCAATCCTTCCCGAGCTCGGGGAGGGGACGACTTCTACTACCTCTCGAGCTATCCCAAAGAGAGGAAAATCTTTGAGGATCTACCGAACCATCCCCCAGACTTCAACAAGGCTTTCTTTTGGATGGATGGCTTGGCTCCTTCTAGACACTACTCGTTCAGGCAAATTCGTAAGTACCTAACAAATTTCTTCTTTTTGTGCTCGAGTTTTATTTAAGCTCACGCTTAGTCAGAATATGTTCATTTTCTAGCCAACTACCGTCATCCCACTCCCACCAAGGAGATGAAAGAGAGGCTTTGCTCCAACTTCCCTACTGCAGGGGGTCCCTCTCCTATCTCCTTCATGAAGACAAACTCCGAGCCTATGGCCTCCTAGAGAAGGTTCTGTCCACATTCGACTGGTCCAACAAAAAATATACAAAGTGGGAGTTTGTGCCTCTCCCAACTGGCAGCCTTCCTTCGAGGCGAAATGCTAAGCCGCCATCCCCAGTTCGACGTCGTAGGAGCCCGTAATCGGGGAACGAGGCCAATGATGAAGCCTCGAGCTCGAGCTCGAGTGACAAAGGTACGGTCATCCTTAGCTTGGATTTGTGGTCTCCCTCACTACTTAAGCATAAGCCTGACAAATTAGTGTTGTGTAAGGATTATAAGGACCATTTTTATGTATGGCCTTGGGTAGATGAGAGGGTTCATAGGTTCGATAGTTGGCTCAGGAAGTATGGCACTATATATAGTCTGAACGAGGTATGGAACAGAATAGCCGTTCAATATGGGACAAACGACTATAGGGACCTTTCGAGGTTGACTTCCACTTATAGGGAAGGTACTCCCTCCGCCTCCTCTGAAGATGGGGGAATTATGTGGTCGCCGAGCACGAGTTCGGGGGAGAGTTCCAGTTAGGTTTCTCTCTACTTGTCTTTTTATTCTTTGCTTGTCTACATCATGCTAACTTTTTTTCTTGGAATATCTCATAATGTGGTGTAACTGTGCAGGTGATATGGATTCCGACCTTGACACTGTGCTTGCTAGTGGCGAGGGAGCCCAGAGGAGTAAGCGCCTGAGGGGCTCGCGGAATTCTGACTGACCTGCCAAGGTCCTCAAGAGGACTGAGAGGACACCTCCTCCACCAGCTCCAGCTGTTACGAGCTCAGTTGTGGATTCGAATCCTTAGGTCGAAGCATCCACTACGGTTGAACTCCAACCTCCTCCAATCATGGTTCATTCAACTCTCGGCCCACATTCGAAAAAGCCTTTAGCTTCCACAACACACATGTTGTCGATTTCTACTCACGTCGATGAGTATGTAATCGACAATGCTGCCAGATCCCATGGGGCTACACTTGGCTCGGACATTCTGTCTCGAGTTGGCCAGAGCTTTGGTGGCTTTGACGCCCCTCATTGGCAGTTTTTGAACAATGCTCGAGACTGCAACACACTTTACGATAAGAGTATCGAGCTCACTGCTGCGGTAACTTTCCTTATCTTGTTATTAGTTGTACTTGTACTTAGTTCATGTTCTAATTTGACTTCTTTGTGTGTCAGACTCTTGTTGTCTCTGCTCAACTTAATTATAAGTTGAATAATGAGGTCCATTCCTGCAAGTCTTATGCCCAGGAGTCGAAGGATCTCCAACTCAAGCTTAGTGATGACTCAAGGCCGCAAAGGCAAAGATGGAGGCTGAAGCTGAACAACTAAAGGCCAAGACAACCGAGCTCAAGAAGGTGAATGCCTGGCTCGCGGAGCTTGAGAAGATTAATGCCAAGCTTGAGGAGGAGAAGGTGGCCACTTTCGAGATTATCAAGGACAAAAAGGCTCGTCTCCTTGCAGAGTTTAAGGAGAAGAAGGATCGGGCGGTCGACCTGGCCATGTATAGGATCTGGGCCAGCAATGTCGATCTCGATACCAGCTTCTTAGGCTCTTTCGAGGCAGAACTCATGGCCAAGTGGCAGGCTCGGCTTGATGTGAAGGATGCTGCTCGGGAGGAGGCAGAGAGAGCCATAAAGGATGCTGAGAAGGCTAAGGAGGATGCTCCTCCCTCCTAAGTCTCTACCTGGGGCTGCATCCCTTTAAATCTTTTGTTCTAGTTTTTATATTATGCTTTTTATGCCCCTAGGGCCAAGACAATTTATAGCTCGTTTAAGAGCTATTTTTTCTTTTGTTTATGATATTTGCATTTGAATTTGCTTTAATATTTTTGCTTTTTATTTCTTAAGTCAAAATATTTTAAGCAATTCATATTAAGTGTCCTTATGTCTATTTATTCATACAAACATGTGGTGGATTTTAAGCTCAAGCTTTGATGCATTCATGCATAGTTTACTCGACGTATCCGTGTCCGATCTCGTTATTTGTCAAGGTCAAAAGTTACTTTGACCATGCACCCGAAGGTGCTTATATGGCGTGTAACATAGGTGGTTTAGTTATATCTTGATTTTTTAGTCACTTTTACTCGTCCTTGGTAACTCCCCAAGGTTACGAGGTCGAGACTATCTTTTTGCAGGATATTATAGCCTCGATCTTGACTTAGCTTGAAGTAGGTTATGTTCCAACTTACTGTCGATTAGTTTTAGCTGGTTCATTCAACACCTATTTAGGTTGTGTTTGGTTTATAACCCATACACTTATATTCTTGATCTAGTTATATCTAGATCGCGTATTTGGTTATATCCAACTTATCTTGGCTCGCGCATTTGGTTACATCCAAACACTTTTATTTTTCAATAATTTGGTTATGTCCAAACTATCTTAGCTCGCATATTTGGTTGTATCCAAACACTTATATGCTTTTAATAATTTGGTTATGTCCAAACCATCTTAGCTCGCATATTTGGTTATATCCAAACACTTTTATTTTTTAATAATTTGGTTATGTCCAAACTATCTTAGCTCGCGTATTTGGTTATATCCAAACACTTTTATGCTTTTCGTATATCTTATTTTATTTTTTCAAGTCAACGGTATAAATATACCACTAATGCCCCCTTAATATCCTATGAGTTTGACCATAGGTTATTAAATCAAGAGAGTTTGCAAAAAATACATCATAATCAAACGAAAATGAGGTTTATTCGAAATTGAGCAATTTATTAACAAAAACATAGGAAAGATAAACAAACATGGTTACAGGTGTGACTGTTCCTATACTATTGATAGTAAGGTCGCAAATGTTCGCTATTCCATGCTCGTGGTACCAAATTCCCATTCAATCTTACCAACTTGTAGACGCCAGGTCGGATAACTGATTCGATCTGATAAGGTCCTTCCCAATTAGGCCCGAGCATGCCAGTAGCTGGATCCCGTGTTGCCAAGAACACACGCCTAAGCACCAAATCTCCCACCTCGAATTTTCTATCTCGAACCCTTTTATTGAAATACCGGGTAGCCCGCTGTTGGTATGCGACATTTTTTAGCTGTGCCTTGTCCCTTCTTTCTTCAATCAGGTCCAGACATACTTCGAGCTGGGATTGGTTTGAGGCTTGATCATAAGCTTGGGTTTGAATGGTGGGTATTATGACCTCAATTGGCAGCATAGCCTCACATCCATATGGCAGAGAAAAAGGGGTATGTCCCATTGAAGTACAGGTTGTGGTTCGATATGCCCACAAAACTTGGGGAAATTCTTTGGGCTATTTCCCTTTAGCTTCTTCCAACTTTTTCTTCAGAAAAATCTTTAGGGTTTTGTTTACAACCTTGACCTGGCCATTCGCTTGGGGATGGGCCATGGAGGAGAAACTTTTTGTTATCCCATTTTTCTCCCAAAAGTTGGTAAACAAGTCGCTATTGAATTGAGTACCGTTATCGTACACTATCTTCCTAGGCATCCCATATCGGCAGATGATATTTTTTACCATGAAGTCCAAGACTTTTTTTGAGGTAATTGTCGCCAGAGGCTTAGCCTCGGTCCACTTCGTAAAGTAATCTGCTGCGACTACTGCGTATTTGACTCTGCCTTTGCCAGTTGGCAACGAGCCTATTAGGTTGATTCCCCAGATCGCGAATGGCCATGGGGAGGTTATCATAGTTAGCTCGGAAGGTGGAGCTCGAGGGATTGTGGCGAATCGTTGACACTTGTCACATTTCTTGATGTAATCAAATGAATCTGCTTTGATGGTAGGCCAGAAGTATCCTTGGCGTATGATTTTCTTGGATAGGCTATGCCCCCCAGTGTGGTCTCCATAGAATCCTTCATGAATTTCTTCTATGATCTTCTTAGCCTCGGGTGGAGTCACACATTGGAGTAATGGCATGGAGTATCCTCTTCTATATAGCCTTCCACCCACAATGGTGTACTTGGGAATTTGATATATCAATTTTCGAGCCTTGGTCTGTTCTTCTAGGAGAATGCCGATTTCAAGGTACTCAATTATCGGGGTCATCCAGGTTGGCTTGGAGTTAATCATGTAGAAATCTTCCTATTCAGCCTTACTTATACTGGGTGTCGATAGATGTTCGATTGGCATGACATTCAGCTCATCGACCTCGGTGGCTGTGGCAAGCCTGGCTAAGGCGTCTGCATTCAAATTTTGCTCTCGGGGAACCTGTTCTATCGTGTAAAATTTGAAATGCTCGAGTGCTGCCTTTGCTTTTTATAAATATGCAGCCATTCTCGTCCCGCGAGCCTGGTATTCCCCTAAGATTTGGTTGACCACCAACTGGGAGTCACTGTAGCAATGTATCACCTTAGCCTTGAGTTCCTTGGCTATTCGAAGTCCTACCAGTAGAGCTTCGTATTCAGCCTTGTTATTTGACGCTTTGAAGTCAAATCTCAAAGCGGAGCGAAATCGACTTCCCATTGGGGTGATTAGTATTATTCCTGCCCCCAACCCATTTTCATTGGAAGAGCCATCAACATAAAGTTTCCACAGCTCGCGGGCTGGGGTTATAACTTCATCGTTAGTCACTCCAATGCATTCCACTATGAAGTCTGCCAGGGCCTGTCCTCTTATGGTTGTCCTCGGATGATAGGTGATCTCGAATTGTCCGAGTGCAACAGTCCATTTTAGTAATCGACCCAAGGCTTCTGACTTGGACAAGACTTGTCTTAGTGGTTGATCGGTCAGCACATGAATGGGGTGCACCCAGAAATAAGGTCGGAGCTTTCGAGATGAGTGAATTAGGCTGAGAGCCAACTTCTCCATTAAGGGGTATCTCGATTCTGCCCCTAGTAACCTTTTGCTGACACAGTATACCAGCTTTTGCACCTTCTTTTCTTCTCGGACTAGCACGACGCTAATGGCGTGCTCGGTCGTAGCAAGATATAGGTACACAACTTCCCATGTGAAAGGCTTCGACAAGATGGGAGGCTCCGCAAGGTGCTTCTTGAGCTCCTGAAAAGCTAACTCGCATTCTTATATCCACTCAAATTTTTTGACTCCCCTCAAAAGGTTGAAGAATGGAAGACAGCGGTCTATAGATTTTGAGATAAACCTACTTAGTGCCGCCATTCGTCCAATCAAATTTTGGACATCCTTATGCTTTCGAGGTGAGGGCATATCAATTAAAGCCTGTATCTTGTCTAGATTAGCTTCCATTCCCTGGGCGTTTACAATAGAGCCTAGGAACTTTCCTGACGATACTCCAAAAGAGCACTTCTAGGGGTTGAGCTTCATGACATACCTCCGTAACATGGAAAAGCACTCTTCAAGGTCGTCCACATGGTTACTGTTATGTTTAGGTTTAACTAACATATCATCAGCATAAACTTCCATGTTATTACCTATCTGTTCAGAGAACATCATATTTACGAGTCGTTGGTAAGTGGCTCCAGCATTTTTGAGTCCGAATGGCATGACATTGTAGCAATAAAGTCCCTTGTCTGTCACAAAACTCATATGCTCTTGGTCTGGGGCATGCATGGCAAGCTGGTTATATCCAGAATAGGCATCCATGAACGACATAAGTCCATGCCCAGCCGTGGCATCTACGAGCTGGTCGATCCGAGGTAGGGGGAAGCAGTCCTTAGGGCAGGCCTTATTAAGGTCTGAATAATCAATTCAGGTCTGCCATGTCCTGTTAGGTTTTGGAACTAGCACCAGGTTGGCGAACTAATCGGGGTAAAAGGCATCTCAAATGAATCGGTTTGCCTTCAACCTGCCGACCTCTTCCTTTAGGGCCTTCTGTTGGTCGTCATCCAGGAGTCTTCGCTTTTGTTGCTTCGGGGGGAAGCTCTTGTCAATATTTAGAGTGTGGCTTACCACATAAGGATTTATCCCTACCATATCCGAATGCGACCATGCAAAAACATCCTGGTTCTTTTTCAAAAAGCAAATTAATTGCTATTTCGTTTCTTCTGGAAGGTTTTTCCCTACCTTCACTGTTTTCGGGGGGTCTACTTCTTTGAGCCTGACCTCTTCGAGCTCTTCTAATGGCTCGAGGTCAGCTCTTTCCTCTATTCTCGAATCAATTTCTTCATCTATCTTGAAGATTTTTCCATCCTTATTCTGAATTATGACAAGTGTTTGTGTACTTGTTTGTTTCTTTCCTCTAATGGAAATGCTATAGCATTCCCTCCCTGCGAGCTGGTCTCCTTTTAGTGTCCCGATTCCACCAGAAGTCGAAAACTTGATGGCCAAGTGCCTTACAAGCGAAACTACCCCCAGCCCTACTAGGGCAGGTCTCTCGAGTAGTACACTGTAGGCCGATGGTAGATCCACTACAACGAATTCCATCATCATGGTTGTCGAGACTGGGTAGTCTCCCAAGGTTACAGGGAGTTCGATAGATCCCATACAGGCAATCCCTTCTCCTAAAAATCCGTATAATGTCATTGCACAGGCCTTTAGGTCATGAAGCGTGAGTCCCACCTTTTCTAAGGTGGCCTTATAGAGGATATTCACTGAGCTTCTATTATCAACTAGGGCTCGGTGAACCCTCTTATTCGTGAGCTAAAGGGTGATGACCAGCGGGTCATTGTGAGGAAACTGCATATGAGATGCGTCATCCTCAGTAAAAGTTATAGGTTGAGATTAAACCCTCTGATATAGCCCTGGGTTCGAGTTCGTAAGGGGACCCGTCACCAGTTTTCAGCTCATTCACGTATCGTTTTTGGGCGTTCCTGTCCGATCCTGCGAAATGAGGCCCCCCCTAGATGGTTACAACATCTTCTCCATCAATCGGAGGGGGTCGCTCATCCTCCCTTGCTCGGGAGTTATTGTTTTGGGCAGGCGGTGGTGCAGCTGCCCTTTGACTGGTAGAAGCTTGATTGGGATTTTGGTTTCTTACATATTTCCTGAAATATCCTCTCGAGATCAGGCCTTCAATCTCGTCTTTTCGTTGCCTGCATTCATCGGTTGTATGTCCAATATCTCTATGGAATCTGCAGTATTTACTAGAATCTCTCTTTGCTTTTTGGTTCCTCATGGGGTCCGGACGCTTGAAAGGGACCTGGTTTTCATTAGCCAGGTAGATATTCTCCCGAGACTCATTCAGCTCAGTATACACTTTGTACACAAAGAATTATCTTTCCCCTTTCTTCTTCTTTCCCCCTTCCGCCTCAGGATTATTCCCTTCATTCTTCTTTCTTTTAGAAGGGTTATCCACAAGAGGTTTCGAGGTCGTAGGATTTGCTGAGGTCGAAGCAGAGTTTACATTTGTTGTTGTAGTTACAGGCTGAGAGGCCATATTTAACGCTGACCTTGCCTCTTCTACATTAACAAACCTCTGAGCTCGTCGATTGAACTCGGTTAACGATCTCACAGGTTTCCCTGCATATCTTCCCAGAGAGGGCTTCCAGGCATTACCCCAGCTCGGATAGCCATCAGATGACCGCTGTCGTCTATGTCACAAGCTCGGGCGACTTCCAAATTGAACCTTGTAAGGTAACTTTTCAATGTTTCATTTGGTTGCTGTCGGACATTGGTCAAGGCAGAAGCCTCGGGCCTTATTCCAATCATGGCTCTGAATTGCTTTTTGAAATCTCTAGATAATTGATCCCAATAAGCAATTGAATGCCTCTTGTATTTTTCAAACAAGTTTTTTGCTGGTCCTGTGAGCGAGGCTGGAAACAGCATGCATCTAAGCTCGTAGCCCACGTTACTCACTCTCATAATTGTATTGAACGTACTCGAGTGACTGTATGGATCAGAATTCCCATCAAATGGTGGGACATGAGGAATTCGAAATCCTTGAGGAAATGGGGTGTTGGAAATATGGGGGGTGAAGGACTCGAGTTCCTCATCGAACTCTTCGTCCCGATCCCGATCTCGTTCATTTTGTAAGAGCCTGAACGCTCTTTCCAATTGTTCGATCCTTTCTTGGATTGGATCCACGAGGGGTTTGACTTGAAACTGGTTATCATTGATTACAATTCCAGTTTTGCACCTCCACATAGGATTCTTGCGTCCATTGAGGTGATCCCTCAGGTGTGGGTTCGAGGGGTTATCATTACCCCGATTCTGGTTCAGGTGTTATCATAAATCTAGGTGATCCCTTCGATTCCCAATATTTATGCGTCCCTGGTCATACATACTGGCCGATCTAGTATCTCCTGAGCCTTCACTGATATGGCTCGTCGCACGGTTGTTTTGAGATGGGTTCCTTTCTGGTTGTCTCATCTCAATAGTGTGAGACCGAGACATTTGGCTTATCGTGGGTTGGGTACCTCTATGCTCCCTAGCGGTTTCCCCATTCCCATGTAATTATTTTAGCTTATTAACACAAACTTTCAGTAACTAATTATTTTGTCTAAAATTATAATTGAATTTAAAACTGTTAACGCCGTTTTTCGTTAACTTAAATCGTAGAGCAATTAAACAACGTGAACTATGAAGCGGATGAATAAAAAAGAAAAGCAAGAGGGTTTTTATGTGGTTCAACAGTTAACTCTACCTAGTCCACGAGTCTATGTTATTAAGACTTAGAGATTTCTGGAAATTCTTCAGAGATGAATTACCAAGAGCTTTCTCTCCAGTCAAAAGAAATTGATCCCTTACAAGTGGTCATTCCTCCTCTATTTATAGGGGAGGTTACAGAGTTAATTCCCACATATTTCGGGAAGATATTCTACATATCAATTTAAATAATGACATTAAATGTAATATCTCCTATATACATGGAAACGTCCCATAACAATCGGGAACGGATAACAGACTAAATGATATATCTTAAATATTGGGATTTTACAACAATAAATATGTTGATACGTAATGGGATATCCCAGGTGACTCACCGGGTCTTCGAGATCAGCAATCGGCCTTGTGGCTGTCAAGACTTATGGTACTGCTACGAGCTTGCCACCATACTTCAGGACATGCTTAGAGTAGATAGACACTGTCGAGGCTATCACACACGATCTTACACTTCCCAAGCTCAGACTTGTTTAATCCGAAGACAATCGATAACTGATGTATCCTAACGTCATGCTATTTCGAACTCAGAAAGTATCTCGAGGTTACATATCTTCGAGGTCATTGTTTTACTTTAGATATTTTACAACTGGACCATAGAATGTTCTCATACATTTCTAGCTCACACTTGATGAGCCCAATTTTTGAGGTCATAACCTATGGTCTTGAAATTTGGGTGTAACAAAAACCAAAATATTTTCTCATTTAAATAAAAAAGCTGCACCTAAATAATAATGTGAAACTTCATATTTACATTTTAGAAAATAGTACTTTTATATTTACATAACATAGGGTATAATTTATTTAATGCACTCACATTATTTATCTCATTTAAAAGACCTTTCTTATTTTTAATAAAAAATTCCAGCAACTATTAATTCATTCAAAAATCACAACTTGGATTAAAAATCATATTTTCTTCATAAAATATACACAAAAATCTACATGTATTAATTGAGTAAAAACACCATTTAAATGTGAAATAAAACGCCTTTTTATTTACTTAAAAATTAAATATCACTTGAGGCATCACATGTGCATTTTAAAACATTGTTTAACCAATATGCTCACAAATTAAAAAAAAAAAGCAAGCATTATTTCACCAAATAATGTTTAAACAATGCTCACAAAATGCTTTTATCCATTTAACAATTTACCCTAACATTCACCTACACTTGAACACCACACTATTACATCTAGCATGAAATTTAATCAACATAAAATCAAACACCAAATAAGACCTTATGCCAAAACCCTCATGATCAACATTTCATGTTTCTTTTGCATTATTTTACAAGAATATTTATAAGACAACATTATCATAACACCAAGCCAACTTATGCCCTAGCACAATACTTTAGAATCTGAATAGTCCTCTTAGACTGTCCATCGGTCTGGGGATGAAAAGCGGTATTGAACTTTGACCTTGTACCCATAGATTTCTGTAATCCATTCCAAAAGTTCGATGTGAATACTAACCCTAGAGCAGAAATAATCGACTTTGGAACCCCATGAAGTCTCACTGTCTCGCTCACGTACAACTCTGCATACTGATCTACCGAATAGGTGGTCTTAATCAGCAGGAAATGGGCGGATTTAGTGAGTCTATCCACTATTACCCAAGCATAATCATGTTGTTTTGTGATCCTAGGTAACCCTACCACAAATCCCATTGCTGTGTCTTCCCACTTCCATTCAGGAACATAAAGTGGCTGAAGTAGCCATGCTGGCCTTTGGTGCTCTGCTTTGACTTGCTGACATATCAAACACCTGACAACAAACTCAACAACATCTTTCTTCATTCCAGGTCACCAATACAACGCCTTAAGGTCATGGTATATTTTTGTCGACTTTGGATGTAAGTGTTGCGAATTTTATAGCTATGCAAGTATATGTAATTGCAATTTGTAATAAATCTTGATAAGAATGAGTATCGTCCCACGAAGACTGACTTCTTAATTACCAAATAATTAATTTATAGTTTTTATTTGGCTAACGAAAACTGGATTTGTGAAATTTGAAAACAAGAAAACAGAATTAAATGAAAATTGTAGAAATCAAATAATAACAAGAACACATGAATTAAATTCACTATGAAACAATTAGGAATCCTAATAATCTTCTCTACTATCCACTCTATTCTTCTTTAATGCAATTACTACTGAAACTCTTCTCACTGAAATGATAGGCATGCAAAAGTGTTAACTATTCGAGTTAAGAAATAGAAAACTCGACCTAATGTGAATTCCCTATATTTCTATGGTCAATTCAAACAACAGGAAGCAATGAATACAACCCTAAATCACATAAACCAATTTGATACTCTCGTTCTAAATTAAAATCTATGTTTATTCAATTTAGCATATTTAAATCTCACTTTTCCGATTTTGATTCAAATTCATAAATCGTATGTAAAAGGTGTGCAGTCAATCACATACACAATAAACACAAATTGAATAAATTTCAGATGAAGAAGAAATAGATAAATGCATTAAATCATAATAGAGTTTCAAGAGAGTCAATTAGAAAACCTAAACATTAATTTAGTTCATAAACATGAGTAATTCAAACATAAACATAGAATTTAACATAGTCTAAATCTAAAGATAAAGAAAAAGAACTCTAGGTTTTTGCTTATTCTCTAGCCTCCTTCTTGCTTAATCTGATCTCCTTCCTTTCTCTAAAAACATCATTAAGGCAGCTTTTATAATCCCTGATTAATTTTGCATGAAAAGACAAAATTTCCCCTAAAAATTCCCTTAAATTATACTTCCGTACAGATTCTAGTGCTGGGGCGCAACGAGATAGCACTGAGGCACTATAAATAAATCACAAAACATGCTTCTTGAAAGCTGATAGTGCTGGGGCGCTACAACCTGCATTAATTTATGCTCTTTGTTACTGGACACCGCTGGGGGTGCTATATATTAGCGCCGAGGCACTGTTTGTACATAATAGAATGAAAACTCATCTCGAACAGCCTGCTGCATCATCTCATCGTATTTTGATCATAACTCCTTCGATATAACTCCAAGTTGAATGATTCAAAAAGCTATGGAAACCTAAGAGAAATATATACAACTTCTATTTCTAGAAGTGTTTCTAGAAATTGTAGAAAGCATGGTCAAAATGCGGCTTAAAGTCTCAGACTTGCGTTATAGAGCATAAACGACGTGTGTTGAACATCTTCAATGTAGTATTTTCTACACATAATGTCTTGAAACTCCACAATCAACACTAAATCCATCTTATTCATCATATTTAGCATGTTTCTTCTCATGTCACTCCATATTATGTACTTGACCATTAAAACTTGAAACAAGAAGAAAACAAGCATAAATTTGCACTAAACAATCCTAAATAACTAAAAACATAACATAAAACAATTTCTAAAACAAACCTAAAATGAACCTAATAGTAAGGAATATGGTGTTTTATGCGCCTCTTTCATAGTACTTACCTTAATCTCATCATTGTTAGGCACACATGTCCTATCCTTATATTGTAGCAATCCTCCGTTAGACACAACGAAGTCACCGCTACCACTTTCCTGTACCAAAGCCTCTTGCTTCATTAGGGCTTCATCCATCTTTTGCCCTTCTCTGATCTATCCCAAAAGGGAGGATTGTAGAGTGAGGTTTGCTAGACCTCTTGTTACTAACTCAATACCAGCGTTACTGATTTCTTTCTACAGAGGTATCTCTATTGTACTCAGAGCTCAGACACTTTCATGTCCTTGCCTACTCAATGCATCTGCCACCACATTGGCCTTGCTTAGGTGGTATAGAATTTTGCATTCAGAGCCCTTTACTAATTCTAACTGTAACACCCTACTACCCAGGGACCGTTATGTTGTGCATTTTAAACAGTGCTAAACTCACTAACCGAGCCATTTGGCCATAATCGTGTAACTAAATGTGATTAACGGTTTAGGGTTAAAATTTTTGGTCAAAGATACAACGTTTCACTAAAATGCTTATTGTATACATTGGGATCCCAAAATATAATTTAAAGGTTAATTACAGTAAAAGATTTACAACCAGCTAACCTAAGTTGCAAAATAGGGTTTAACCCTAGTTCCTCTTTAAACCCTCGGCCGTGGCAATCGAGCAACCACATATGTACACGTCGTCACCTAAGCTCTCCAACTCAAGGATGGTCCAACTTTCTTTTTCCTTTACCTGCACCACATAGCACCCGTGAGGTGAGGCTCAGCAAGAAAACTCAATATACTCATGAGCAAGTAAAAACATGTCACCAAATCACAATAAGCATGCCTAGCAATAATAGCCCTATTCATGCATGCAAGCAAGTCCAAATAAATGATTGTGGACCCTGCCCTCCTGTATGGATAACTATCAAGTCAATCCTAAGTGAATTTCAATAATGATTCTTGTAATCATGATGGGGCTTCCATCCCAATCAGATAAGTGACTAAGAAGTCAGGAACTTGGGTTCCACACTTAACTAGATAAGTGACTATGGAGTCACGAACTTGAACTAGATAAGTAAATAATAAGTCACGAACTTGAACCATGAGTAACTAATAAGTCACGAACTTGAATAAGATAAGTAACTAATAATTCATGAACTTGAATCAGATAAGTAACTAATAAGTCACGAACTCGAACTAGATAAGTAACTAATAAGTCACGAACTTGAACCAGATAAGTACCTAATAAGTCACGGACTTGGGCTTCGCACCCTAAGCCAAGTGACTTTATAGTCACCTGAGCCTTTTGGCCCTGACTCTATGTAACTAGCCTTTAGACTAGACAAGCGCTTTTATTTTCATTGAACTTGAGGTCGGTCAAGCATTTCATGCTTAAATTGATAATGCTTATGTCGATTAGATCTAATCTTTTCAGCTTGTGTTAAACATGCTAATACTGTTCTTGACTCATAAGCCAATACCATACAACCAGTGCTCAATACTACTGCCGAACTTGACTAATAAGTCACAACTTCACAATCAATACTGACACCATTGCCGTTTCTTGACTCATAGGTCAGTTCCACTCACAAGTAAGCAATGAACCCAGGTGTATATCATATGTCAAATATCCAAATATAAGGCATTCAACATGCTTATTCAACATTCACTATCATAATTTTTATCATGCACATTTACAGAGACTAAAGCTCTGATCAATTCCATATTCAATATTCATGTCATGTCCTAATCACATGTGCTACTATGCATTTTCAATGCAATCAATGTCCATATATAGAACACTCAACATGCCTCATCAATAACCATGCATGTCACATACTGGGTGCAGTTTTCTTACCTTCGGTCCAAGCACAGGTTACCAATAAATGAGCCACAAGCACGATCCTGTTCCAAGCCCTAGTGATAACCTAGTCACAACCAACCCAAGCCTCCGGGACGTCGAATCCTACTCAATTGGGTGGTAGGACCGATCCTAGGCCCTTAGGGTTAAGTTCTCATGACTAAAAACCAAATCTGGGCAAAACTGCCCTTAAGCGCCGCAGCCCTCCCCCAGTATTGCGTTGCGGCCCACCTCCAAACAGAGGCTGAGCCCATTTCTTCCTGTGCCTAGCGCCACGGCCCTAACTGCCCAACAACCAACTTCACCTTCTTCGTCAAGCCTAGGTTGCGGCGCCCAAGAATAGGGCCGCGGCCCAACCACGAACCCAACTGAAAACCTTATTTTCTCCATTTAAAAACCTTCCAAAAACCTATCCAAACATCTCCAAATCCCAAAATCAAAGTTCCCAAACATCCTAATTAACAAAAACCATTAAAATCCAAGTTTCAAATCATCCAAAATCTAATCAAAACATAAATTCCAATTCAAGCTTAAAAACTCAAAAGCTCAAAATTAAAACTTGGATTACCTCAGATTGAGTCATTTCCCAACTAAATCCTCTGGCTAAAAAGCTTCTAATCTTCCCTAGAATCGCTATGCCTTGATCCTTGCTTGAATTTGAGTCCTAAAAATCAAGTTTCCTTTGAAAATGTGATCGGGTGTCGAAAAGGGAACGAGGGGGAGAGAGAACGTTCTTTTATAATTCTAACAGGTTACTTCAAGCTTAATTAACCTCAAGCAAATCCTAATTCTCGGGGTCCCAAAAACGCCCCCCAGGGTAAAATAGTCAAAATTCCTAGGATTTCCCATGATCTCACTAACTCACAATTTATAATTAAATATTTATTCCCATTACCCAATATCCCGATAATGTGCTAAATACCCAAAATACCCCTTGACTCACTCCGAGTCAAGTATGAATCCCTTTGTGACTTTCCCACTAGCTTGCTTCCTAGGATCATCTCGTGTTGAGTAACCCAAGTATAACCAAATAATAACGAAGTACCACACACATACCACATATATGCCAAATATACCCAAAATATGAAAATTTCCCAATTAAACAGAAATTGGCCCACACCTAAGCATGCATATCTAGTCATATTATAATATAACTCACATTATCACATAATGATACACATAAATATCTTATAATCACATTATTCCAAAAAATTTCCATCCTGGCACCCTAATCAAGGCCCTAAGCCTTATTAGGAAATTTGGGTCGTTACAACTATCTCCTCCTTACAGAAATTTCGTCCTCGAAATTTTATCTGAGTAGCCCGGAATATCAATCACGCATAACTGATTCCAGTTCCTAGGACGCTCCCTTGACTTTACTATTTATGCATAATACCTTAACCTTAGGTACAACTTTGTCTCTCAGAACCTTGTTTTTTCGGTCTCATATCTGGATTGGCTGTCTCCTCACTGGATAACTTAGCCTCCAAACATAACTCAGCAGCCCTAGTGCTCTTATCTGATATAAAAGCAGTCTTCTGCTTATCCTCCTTCCTGATCTTCAGCTGGTACTAACTGTTATATTATTTTATAATATAATGTAATATTATATTATAATATAATATAATGTTTTGGATTAAATAAATGTGACAAAGTGTGTTACACATTGCAACATATAATAAAGAGTTACAATATTTAGATATATGTGATGTATCCAAATATGTAACATATTTGGTGTTACAAATTTGTAACTTCCAAATATTACCCTTTATTGTGTAAATTTGGTGTTACACAATATTGAGATGAATTTCATAAAGCCATATGTGAAATGGTTGTTATAGATATGATTTTAACCCCAATAATGTGTTTTGGGGGTTACAAAATCAATTGGGAGGGTTTAGAACTGTTTGGAAAAACAACACAAAAATGTGTGCTGAAAATGGTCAGTGGCCACGACCATAGGAAGTTGGTGGCCGCGGCCTGTGGGACAAAGAACAGTGGCCGCGACCACTGATGTCCCTGGCCGCGGCCACAGGTGCATTTCAGGCCATTTTTTCAGTTTTTTCAATCTTTGTTGAACGGCTCAAAAAACCCAAATAACTCCCAAATCTCATTTTTAATTCCATATTAATCCAATTAAACATTGGTAACAGCCATGGGGGTTGGTGGAATTTGAAATTCAAAGGGTGTCTCTAAACTTTATAAATAGGAGCCTATAGCTCACTTGAAAGACATAACATTTCTATCCATTAGAGCACTTGGCTAGAAACACCTTGACGCTTGATAATTCAAGAAAGCATTTCCAATATCTAAGAGAGATCCCTTAGTGCTTGAGTTAGGGGAAAATAAGCTTTTGGACAAAGGTTTTAAACCTAGTTCAAGTTGGTGATCCCTAACCATCTTCACTTAAGTTGTGTAAGTGAGAGTTTACTTTTGTTTCTGTTCTTACATTTTATTCTTTTGTTTTTCTTCTTATTCTCTTGTTCTATTTACTTGTAACTTTTGTTTAGAGTTGTAATCTTCCTTTCTTTTGTTTCAAACACCTTTACTTTACTTGTAATCTTTTGCTTAGAGTTGTATTCTCACTATTCACTTCTTCTTCATCATATTCTTCCTTTTTTTTTGTTTATTTGTATTTTTCAGTTATAGAGTTGTAACTTTATTTAATCAGTCATTATTTATTTGTAATATTATTGCCAAGAGTTGTATTATCTTACCATTTCCATTGAGGCAAATATATATTTTCCTAACATTCAAAAGCTTATCCCTTTGTTTGTTTCAGTGGAAGGTGAGACCATCAAGATAATGAATCAAGACCTAGTGAGGTTGAATAGGTTTGATGGGTCTAATTTCACTAGGTGGCAAGACAATGTGAGATTCCTTTTGACCACTCTCAAAATTGCCTACATTCTAGAATCCACTCTAGAACCTCTCCCAACGCCATCCGACAAGGACACTCCCGAGGAGGTGGAGAAAAGAAGGAAGAGGGAGGAGGACAATCTCCTTTGTAGGGTTCATATCCTCAACACCCTTTTCGATAGGCTCTATGACCTCTACACCGAGACCAAATCGGTCAAGGAGATATGGGATGCACTTGAGACAAAGTTCAAGGCGGAAGAGGAAGGTACCAAAAAGTTTTTGATATCTCAATACTTTGATTTCAAATTTTTTGGTGATAAACCTATTCTTCCTCAAATTCATGAATTGCAAATAATTGTTAACAAATTGAAAGTGTTAAAGATTGAGCATCCCAAGGCCTTTCAAGTTGGTGCTATAGTGGCTAAATTACCACCAACTTGGAAGAGCTATAGTAAACGAATCCTTCATAAAAATGAGGATTATTCTTTGGAGAAAATCCAAAAGCGTATTCGAATCGAAGAGGAATCGATATGTAGAGATAAACTTGTGGAGGGGTCTAATGGAGAGACTTCCAAAGAAAATGTGCTGTCACAACCAAAACATCCCAAAAACAAAGGGAAAAAGGGTAACGAGAAACCTTTGGATCCAAAAACCAACCCAAAATAGTTTAAGGGTGAGAAAGGTCCTTGCTTTGTGTGTGGGAAAAAGGGTCACTATGCCAGAGAGCGTAGGCATAGAAAAGACCAACAAAGACCTAAGGTGAATGCAACTCAAGAGGAAAACATAGTTGCTACCCATAGTGAGGTGAGTGCGGTCCAAGGCAAGGTGAAAGGGTGGTGGTATGATACATGTGCCACCATCCATGTCACCTATGACAAATCATTGTTCAAGACCTTTGAAGAGTCAAAGGGAGACCATGAGATTCAAATGGGCAATGAGGGAAAATCCAAGGTACTTGGTAAAGGTACCATTGAAGTCTTTTTCACCTCCGGCAAGAAAGTTACATTAGTGAATGAACTTTATGTTCCTGAAATGAGTAGAAAATTGGTAAGTGGTGATTTGCTTGGCAAGCCCAGCATTAAAGCCGTTTTTGAGTTCGGTAAACTTATACTTACCAAATCAAATGTATTTTTGGGAAAAGGGTATTCTTGTGAGGGTTTGGTTAAATTGTGCACCAATGATGTAAATTTCAATGTTGTCAATAAAAATGCTAATTCCGCCTATATTGTTGAGTATGATTATTTATTTTTGTGGCATCTTAGACTATCACATATAGGTTTTTCAACCATGAAAAGAGTAGTAAAATGTGGTATGATTGCATGCAATATTAAAAACTATGGTAAATGTGAAACATGTGTTAAGGCAAAAATGATTAAGAAACCATTTCCTAGTGTAAAAAGATCATCTAATTTACTAGATTTAATCCATAGTGATCTTTGTGAATTAAATGGTGTTTTAACTAGAGGTGGTAAAAGGTATTTTCTTACTTTCATAGATGATTTTAGTAGATATACCTATGTGTTTCTCTTAAAGCATAAAGATGAAACTTTTGATGCTTTTAAATTGTATAAATTAGAAGTTGAAAATCAACTAAATAAAAAGATTAAGGTGCTAAGAAGTGATAGAGGAGGAGAGCACTTCTCTAATGAATTCAATACATTTTGTGAAGAAAATGGTATAATTCATGAGTGCACCGCACCTTATACACCACAACACAATGGTGTCGCCGAAAGGAAAAATAGAACTTATCTAGAGATGATAAATTCTATACTGGTGTTTTCTAAGTTGAATTTCAACTTATGGGGTGAAGTGTTATTAACCGCTTGTCACATTCTTAATCGAATACCGATGAAGAAAAATGAGATATCTCCATATGAGTTATGGACAGGAAGAAAACCCAACATAGGGTACTTCAAAGTGTGGGGGTGTCTTGCATATTGTAAGAAAAACGAACCTAATAGAACAAAGTTAGGTTCAAGAGCCATAAAGTGCGCTTTTGTTGGTTATGCCAACAATAGTAAAGCTTATAGGGTATTATTAGACTTATAATCTAATATTGTGATTGAATTTAGAGAAGTTGAATTTTTTTGAGAATATGTTATGTGACAATAATTCTCAAGCTTCAACATCTCTAAAGGAGAATTTGTTATATGAGAATAATTCACAAGCTTATACATCCAAATTTGATTCTCAAGAGGAGAATTCTCAAAAGAAGGTGAAGCAACCCTTTGAACTTAGAAGAAGTCAAAGGCTTAAAAATCATAAAAGTATAGTAGTGGATGAGATAGATTCTCAACGAATTTCCTTCTACATGGTAGAAGGAAATAGAGAGGAAGTCATTAGGAAAATTCCTATTGTACTTCTCGTTGAGGATGATCCTAAGACTTATAGGTTAAGCTATGCAATTGAGAGATAGTGCATTTTGCAAAGAAGCCATCAATGATGAGATGGATTCCATTCTTTCCAACAACACTCGGGAATTGGTAGATCTCCCACCAGGGTTTAAGCCAATTGGGTGTAAGTGGGTATTTAGGAGAAAATACCACACTGACGGTACTATCCAAACCTTTAAAGCTAGATTAGTAGCTAAAGGGTTTAGGCAAAAAGAGGGTATCGGTTATTTCGATACCTATGCGCCTATTGCAAGAACAACTTCTATAAGAATTTTGTTCGCTTTAGCTTCTATACAGAACTTGTATGTTCATCAAATAGATGTCAAAACGACATTCCTTAATGGTGACCTTAATGAAGAGGTCTATATGGAACAACCTGAAGGGTTTGTCCTACCAAAATATGAACATAAAGGATATAGACTTTTAAAATCCTTATATGGATTGAAACAAGCTCCTAAGTAATGGCATGAAAAATTTGATCAAGCCATCATGTCTAATGGGTTTAGACATAACAATGGAGACAAGTGTTTGTATTCCAAAACTTGTAAGGGATATGTGATCATTGTTTGCTTATATGTGGATGACAGACTTATTCTAAGTAATATGTGGATGACAGACTGACAGACTTATTCAAGATGAAAGATCTTGGAGAAGTTGACACCATACATGGTATCAAAGTAAAGAAACATAGTGGGGGGTTTTGCGTTAGGGAAAGCCCACTATGTTGAGAAAGTATTGAACAAGTTTAACCATCTCAAGGTTAAAGATGCCAATACTCCATTCGATCATAGCGTAAAACTAGAGAAGAATGAAGGAAGAGCAGTGGCTTAATTGGAGTACGCTAGTGCTATAGGGAGTCTAATGTACGCTGCCCAATGTACTAGACCTGATATAGCATTTGCGGTAAGTAAACTTAGTAGGTTTACAAGTAATCCAAGTGTAGATCACTAGAAGGAAATTGGAGGAGTCCTAGGTTATCTCAAGAAAACCAAAGAACTAAGCCTTTACTATTCTAAATTTCCTTCAATTTTAGAAGGATATACAGATGCAAGTTGGATATCCAATCTTGGGGACAACTTGTCTACAACTGGTTGGGTATTTACACTTGGTGGAGGTGCAATTTCTTGAGATTCCAACAAACAAACCTGTATATCTCATTCCACTATGGAAGCAGAGTTTATAGCTCTAGCTACTACCGACAAAGAGGCCGAATGGTTCAGGGATCTGTTGATAGAGATTCCCCTAATAAAAGAGAATGTATCTACTATCGATACATTGTGATAGCCAAGCGACATTGGCTAGAGCATACAACGAAGTGTATAATGGGAAGTCTAGACATATTAGCTAAGACATGGATATGTAAGAGAATTGATTCAAAGAGGAGTCATCTCAATATCCTATGTGAGAACAAGTGAAAATCTGACAGATCCTTTCACTAAGCCACTAACGAGGGATTTAGTGGTTGCATCATCTCGAGGGATGGGACTTAAACTCCCTAAAGAGATTCACGATTGATAGTAACCTATCTTAACACTTGTTATTCAACTAGTGTTAGGTTCAATAGGTAACAACAAGTCAATCAAGTAAATATTAGTTGTACTCAAAACAAGTCCCATCTGAGATATTGAGTACTTGTGTGTTACCAAAGTTGAGGGTTAAAATCGAAGATTTTTTTTTATAGAATCCAGTCTTGTGAAGACAAGTATTTTTGGTAACAAAATACTGTAAGAATTCTACCTATATAGATGATAACTCTACAAAATAGAGTTATTTTACCACTTTTTACGTGCTAATTGTTGCTTAGTTTTTGAGTTCTTAATTGATTTATTAAGTTTTTAAGTAATTTTGCATTTATTAGTCTTATTGTAATTTTCTAGATTTTTATATGATTTTATAGATATTTTATTGTGTTATGTTGTAATTGAATTAGTTAAAATTAGTATTGTTAGTTTGAATGCTAAAAATATGATTTTATTGAAATTAAATGTTATGTAAATTAAATTTTAATTAATGTTTTCATGGGAGTTATATGATATATTTTATTAATGAAAATATTTAATTTTAATTTAGCTTATAATTTATTTTGTAGGAAAATTATTTCATTTGTGTCTCTTGAAAAAGCAAGGAAATCAAAAGAAAGGTGGTAGTTTTGAAAGAAAATAACAAAAAATTTGGCATTTTTCAAATGGGCAAATGCCTCAGCCCAGGCCCATTTTCAGTCTTCCCTTGCTGCCTCCAGCCGTAGCCATCTGCCTTCCAGCTCCAACGAAGTACCCAATTTCCACCTGCCAGCCGTGTATCTCCAGCTGCCGCCACCTGTCCTAGCTGGTTTCTCTCCATTCAGCAGCATCAAGTCTCCCTCTTCAACAAGAATGCCACTCACGTTCAGCAGCCTCAGCAAAGCACCACGGGCCAGCCTAACATCCAAAGCATCAACTCAGCCCTTCACATTCAGCCACCGCGGGCTTGCCTCTCCACCAGGCCCAAGCGTCTAGCAGCTTCTCCAGCATTCGGGCCCAACTTCACCCACGGCCCAGCACTCCTTCAGCACCAAACAGCCACCAAAAAGATCAAAAAGTCACATTTTTCTTCCCAATATTTTTTCCTTTCATTCAAATATCAATTCACTCTTCCCTATTTTTCTTACCTAAATAAACATTCCTAATTTATTTTTTTTACCCTAGTTTTTCACTAATCTTTTACCCAACCAAACATTTCATCTTTCCAATACTTTTGCACTTACTCTATTTATCCTACCACTTCCCAACACAATTAAATTAATCAATTTATTTATTTTAATTTGTTTAATTTAATCTCCATATTTTGCCTATAAATAGAGTCTTGTAAGACCATTTGGAGAGCTCTTCTTCTTCATCTTTTCAACATCTTCTACACATATTTTTCTCTCTTCTTTTCACTATTTTCTCTCTACCATTTTCATCTTTTGAAGAGCATGTCAAGTATGTTATTTTGTAATTTTTATCTAGTTATGAGCTTCTAATCTTTTTCAAAGGTTATTAAGATGATGATGAAGCAAAATGTAACTAGATAGTATTTTTTTGTTGTATGTTGATTTCCCATTTGTACAACATTGTTTATGGATTTTAATATCAAAGATATGCATTTTTCATCTAGTGTTGATTGTTAAAGCATATTACACTTAGTTCTTCATTATGCAAAAATATGATATTCTTTGATTAAATGTTTTTCATCAAATTGTTCACATCTAATTCTTAGAGCATAAGTATCATATTTTGCCTAAACATAATCTCTTTGATTTTTTGTAGTTTCATTAGGTTGTAACACAACTAATGCTTAGAAATTATATCTTATATAAGTGAAGAAAAATCCTACCTTTTTTAAAGTAACTTGTGCTTGAATAGAAAATCTATTTTGAAAAAAATATAGTGTGATTTATTTCAACTATATATAAACTTGGGAATCAATATACTTATAACTACTATTGAACTTGCATTTTGTGGATTCTAATATCTTAATAATCTTATTTTACATATTTCATTTTAAAACCAGTTTTCTATTTAATCTCACATCTTTTTATTACTTGTCTTTTATTTTTCTAAAGCAAAATCTCATCAAATATTTGGAACTAGGTTAGAATATTCTTGCTTTGTTTGAAATAGTTTCTTTTGATGTTAGTCAACTCCCATGGGTTCGACCTCGTACTTACATGAACATTATATTCCGAAACGATTCGTGCACTTGCGAGTTTAAATATTAAAACACCCTCTTTTGGGATCAACAAGTTTTTGGCGCTGTTGCCGGGGAGTTGCAAGAAAGAAACGATCTTTCTACAAGGTAAGTAACATTCTTCTACTAGTTATTTTATTTTTATTTGCACTATCATCTTAAAAAAAAAAAGCAAAGTAAACTATATATATATCTATAAAAAAAAATCGAAAAAAAAAGAGTAAAAAATCGAAAAAGAAAAAAAAAAAAAGAAAGTTACACATATATTTATTTATATTGCTATATATTATATTATATATATTTCTTGGTAGTTGATGGAATTTAGTGCCTCCTACATACTTATTAGTTGAGTGCATTTGTGCCTCCTAACTCTTTTTCTTTTACTTTTTATGTTTTTTTTAGTTGAGTGCATTTGTGCCTCCTACATACTTGATAGTTGAGTGCATTTTTTGCCTCCTACATACTCGAACAATCTATCTCCTCTAGTGATGGCATTAGTGCCTCCTAGCTTTTATTTTTGTTTATTATCTTAGTTGATGGCATTAGTGCCTCCTAATTTTATTATTATTATCATTATTATTATTAGTGTTGGTTGATGGCATTAGTGCCTCCTAATTTTTATTTTTTGTTGATCATTTAGTTGATGACATTAGTGCCTCCTAATTTTTATATAACTATTTACTATTGCTATTGTCATTTTTTTCTCTTAATTATCGCATTTAGTTAGTTGTAATTTTATTGTTTAAAAAAAAAATACTTGAAAAAAAAAACTAAAAAACAAAGCTTGTTCTTTCAACATAAGCAATTTTTGCTTAAAGAAAATTTGGCAAAGTTCCCATCCACGCTTATTAATTAACCTCGGGGAGTTGTTATTATGTTGTGAGTAAGTGGAATCAAATAGGCCTGGGAACAAGTTAAACCAAAAATTAAAAAAAATCATAAAAATAAAAATAAAATATATACATATAAATATTATAATCTCTTCTTGTTATAAGTATGCTCTGTGGTTGCGGTTCTAACTGATCTTCCACATCAGAAATTTGTTTTCTTGTGATTATTTGTGTTACTTGGTGAGATTTGTGACATTGTATGCATCATTGGCATCGTAATTCAAAAAATCGTTTGGTGAAAAAATTAGTGTCTTTACGTGAAATTGAAAGTGTTTTTGAAAATTTAAGCATAATGGAACAAGAACCTAATGTTGTGCAAGAAAAAACTCTTCTTGAATACTTTTCACCTATTTCATCTAATGCTCCGTCATGCATTGTTTTGCCCACTACTAATGCCACTCATTTTGAACTTAAACCATCAATCATTCAATTGTTACCATCATTTTATGGTTTAGAAAGAGAGGATCCATACATGCATGTAAAAGACTTTTTGGAAATTTGCTCAACCTTTCGTTTTCAAAAATTTTTCAGATGAGTCGGTTAAACTTAGGTTGTTTCCTTTTTCTTTAAAAGATAGAGCCAAAGCTTGGTTAAACTCACTTCCAACTGAAACCATAACTACTTGGGATCAACTTTTTAATAAATTCCTTGCTAAATTTTTCCCCATGTCCAAAACTGATAGTTTAAGAAGAGAAATCTCCGAATTTTATCAAAAAGATAACGAAGAATTTTATGAATGTTGGGAAAGATTTAAAGATTTATTATTAAAATGTCCCCACCATGGTTTTGAAAAATGGAGACTTGTAAAATATTTTTATAATGGTTTAACCCCTTCAAACCGACAAATGATTCAGTCTATGCATACCGGAAAATTTTTAAAATTGCAAGGGCAAGAGGCTTGGGACGCTCTTGAAGAATTGTCTGTTAATTCACAACAATGGAATTATTCTGAGCCTAGGTCTAGAGCCAACCCTTCACCAAAAAGAGAAGGAAAATATGAAATAAAAGAAGAAAGTGATTTAAGAACATCATTTGATAAATTAGCAAGAAAAGTAGAAGCCTTAGTAATAAGTCAATCTATGAATTCTCATGTGCAACCTAAAAAAGATGTCTGTTCTTTATGTGCTAGTTCATGTCATAATGCTCAATCATGTCCTTCTTTTATTGAAACATTTTCTGAAGAGGCTAATGCTTTACATTCATATGGAAAACCTTCTTCTGATAGCCCATTTTCCAACACATACAATCCAAATTGGAGAAACCATCCTAATTTTTCATGGAGACAAAACCAACCACAAATGAATCAAGGAAACCAATTCAACATGCCAAATCCAAATCATGCCCAACCAAGTCAACCTTACCCTCCACAAAGAAAACCTTCCTTAAAGGACACCTTACAACAATTCACGCAATCCACCCAACAAATCTTACAAAATCAGTCTCAATCCATTGCCAAACTCGAGACACAATTGGGTCAACTTGCTAATGCTGTAACCGAGAGAGAAAAATGAAGATTTCCTAGCCAACCCATCCCAAATCCTAAAGGCCAATATGAAATAGGAGCTCCTAGTCATAAAGAAGAAGCTAAGTCTATTTCAACTCTTAGGTCTGGAAAACAAATTGTCAAACCCGATTACATACCTCAAGTTGAAAAAGACCAAAGCCAACCTCAAAGTTCCAACACAAATGACCTTTCAAAAGATGATGCTCAAATCCTTCCTTCCATCCCAAAAGCTCATTTTCCACAAAGATTAATTCCACTCAAGAAAGGCAACCAATATAGTGACATCTTAGAAGTTTTCAAACAAGTAAGCATCAACATTCATTTCTTAGATGCCATTAAACAAGTTCCTGCCTATTCTAAATTCTTAAAAGACCTTTACACTGTTAAAAGAAACACAAATGTTCCAAAAAGGCGTTTTTAACTAAACAAGTTAGCTCCATAATTCAATATAAAAGCCTTGTGAAATATAAAGATCTTGGTTGTCCAACAGTTTCATGCATCATTGGCGATCATTTTATTAACAAAGCTTTACTTGATTTAGGAGCTAGTGTGAATTTACTGCCTTATTCTGTGTATAAGCAACTTGGTATAGGAGAATTAAAACCAACCTCTATAACACTTCAATTAACCGATCGTTCAGTGAAAATCCCTAGAGGTATTGTAGAAGATGTTTTAATTAAAGTGGATAAATTCTATTTCCCTGTGGACTTTATTGTTCTTGACACTCAACCTATTGAAAATGCTCATGCTCAAATACCCATCATTCTAGGTAGACCATTTTTAGCTACATCTAATGCAATTATTAACTGTCGTAATGGTGCATTGAAATTATCTTTTGGAAACATGACTGTTGAATTAAATGTTTTTAATGTTGCTAAATCTATTGAGTGTGAGGAAATGCATGGAGTTAACATGATAGAGAGTGTGTGTGAAGATGATGAAAATGACTTACTTGATTTTTGTGAAAAATACTTTGGTATGAACTTGCATATTGATGATTTTAATGATGATGTGAATTCTTTGTTAGAGTCTATACCCTTAAATGAAACCAAAGTTGAACCCTTTTCACCCTTAGATCATGTCCAATCAATTTCCGAGTCTCCAAAGTTAGACCTTAAACCTTTGCCAGAAAATTTAAAATATGCTTTTCTAGGAGAGTCTGAAACCTTGCCTGTTATCATAGCATCTGCTTTAGATAAAGAACAAGAAGATAAATTGTTAAATGTCCTTAGAAAACATAAGGAAGCCATAGGTTGGACTATTGGAGACATCAAGGGAATTAGCCCATCCATATGCATGCATAGAATCCATCTAGAAGAAAATGCTAAAACCTCTCGGGAATGTCAAAGAAGGTTAAATACAATTATGAAAGAGGTCATTAGGGAAGAAGTACTTAAACTGTTAGATGTAGGTATCATTTACCCTATTTCTGATAGTCAATGAGTTAGTCTAGTCCAAGAAGTACCTAAAAAGTCTGGGATCACAGTTATTGAAAATGAGAAAAATGAATTAATCCCTACTCGAGTACAAACGGGGTGGAGAGTGTGTATAGACTATAGAAAGCTAAATAATGTTACTAAAAAAGACCACTTTCCTTTACCCTTCATTGATCAAATGCTTGAACATTTAGCTGGCCATGCTTATTATTGTTTTCTTGATGGTTATTCGGGATATAACCAAATCCCCATTGCCCCTGAAGATCAAGAAAAGACGACCTTCACTTGCCCTTTTGGAACCTTTGCATATCATCGCATGCCTTTTGGTCTTTGTAATGCTCCTGCAACTTTTCAAAGATGTATGATTGCAATATTTTCTGATATGGTTGAAAGAAATCTTTAAGTGTTTATGGATGATTTTTCTGTGTTTGGAAATTCTTTTGATGACTGTTTGCACCATCTTTCTCTTGTTTTAATTCGTTGCAAAGAAAAGAATTTAGTTCTTAATTGGGAAAAATGTCATTTTATGGTTAAAAAAGGAATTGTTTTAGGTCATGTAATCTCATCTGAGGGAATAGAAGTTGATAACGCAAAAGTTGACCTTATTTCAAAACTTCCCCCACCTAAAACAATAAAATAAATTAGATCATTCTTAGGCCATGCTGGTTTTTATAGAAGATTCATAAAAGACTTTAGCAAAATTTCACGCCCATTATGTCATTTGCTCGGAAAAGAAAATGCTTTTTTCTTTGATAATGATTGCCATGTTGCCTTTGAAAGATTGAAATCCCTTTTGACTAGTGCACCTATTATTCGCCCTCCTGATTGGAATATTCCTTTTGAAATAATGTGTGATGCTTCTGATTATGCTATTGGTGCTGTTCTAGGACAAAGAATTAACAAGTTACCTCATGTAATCTACTATGCTAGCAAAACTTTGAACGATGCTCAATTAAATTATTCTACAACTGAAAAAGAATTGCTTGCTGTTGTGTTTGCATTGGAGAAATTTAGGTCTTATTTGTTAGGATCTAAAATAATTGTCTATTCTGATCATGCTGTGTTGAAATATCTCTTGTCGAAAAAAGATGCTAAATATCGCTTAATTCGTTGGATCTTGCTTTTACAAGAATTTGATTTAGAGATACGAGATAAAAAAGGTTCTGAAAATGTTGTTGCTGATCATTTGTCTAGAATTGTTGTTGAGATTAATAATGACTCCACCACTATAACTGAAACTTTTCCTGATGAACAACTCATGCATATATCTTCTTTGCCTTGGTATGCTGACATTGTGAATTATTTGGTCACTAGTGAAATTCCTTCTCATTGGTCTAAGCATGAAAAATCTAAATTTTATTCTGAAGTGAAAAATTTCATGTGGGATGACCCTTATTTGTTTAAATATTTCCCTGATCAAATAATAAGGAGATGCATTCCAAATTGTGATCAAACTAAAATCATATCTTTTTGTCATGATCATGCATGTGGTGGACATTTTAGTAGTAAGAAAACTGCTTTGAAAATTTTACAATGTGGATTTTATTGGCCTACTATTTTTCATGACACTTATGTTTATTGCAAATCTTGCGAACATTGTCAAATGTTAGGAAGTGTAACTAGAAGAAACATGATGCCTTTGAATCCTATCCTTATTGTTGAAATATTTGATGTTTGGGGCATTGATTTTATGGGTCCATTTCCTAACTCTTTTGGTAACTTGTACATTCTTGTTGGTGTTGATTATGTGTCTAAATGGGTTGAAGCTGTTGCATGCCACACAAATGACCATAAAGTTGTGCTTTAGTTTTTGAAAGAAAATATTTTCTCCCGTTTTGGCTCACCACGTGCTATCATTAGTGATAACGGTACACACTTTTGTAATAGATCTTTTGAGCATTTAATGAAACAATATTGTATTACACATAAAGTCACTACACCTTATCACCCACAAACTAGTGGTCAAGTTGAAATATCAAATAGGGAAATTAAGCACATCTTAGAGAAAACTGTCAATCCAACTAGGAAAGATTGGTCCTTAAGACTCATTGATGCATTATGGGCATATCAAACTGCATACAAAACACCCATTGGAATGTCTCCCTATAGACTTGTGTATGGAAAGGCATGTCACTTACCCGTTGAGCTAGAAAATAGAGCCTATTGGGCAATTAAGCAATTGAATTTTTCCTTAGACAAAGCGGGTGAGAGAAGAAAGCTTCAATTAAATGAGTTAGAAGAGCTTAGGCATGATGCATATGACTATTCCAAAAAATATAAGGATCGAATGAAGATTTACCATGACAAAAACATTTTGCGAAAAGATTTCTCTCTCGGTCAAAAAGTCATTTTATACAATTCTCATTTGCATTTCTTCCCGGGGAAGTTACACTCTAGATGGGTAGGTCCATACATTGTTCGCACTGTTTTTCCACATGGAGCCATTGAAATTGAAAATCCTAATAATGGTAATGTATTCAAAGTGAATGGACAAAAATTGAAACCATTTTTAGAATTGAAAAATGCTAAAGTGGATGAAATCCTTCTTGAGGATCCTATTTACCATGGTCCTTGATCGCTCTCATCATTTATTGGTAAATGTGTGTTTTATTTATGTTTTAGGTTAACTTCTTGTTTTGATTTTTGTTTCCTTTTTGTTGCACTCTTAACAATGCTCCATGATGAGGTACAACCATTCTAAACTCTAAACTCTTTCACGCTTCAATTTATATTTGTATTTTGATACATTGAAGACAATGCATAAATTAAGTTTGGGGGTAGTAGGTTTATATGGTTACTTTTTTTCATGTGGTTGAAAATGGTAGAATTTCTTTTTTTAAAAAAAAAAAAAAAATTGGATGGTAGAGTATCTATTTTATATATTAATTATTAAAAAATATATATATATATTTATATATGTTTAATATTATCTTTCTAGTAATATATATATATAGTTTTGTGCTTTTATACTTTATTTTCTATAAAAAAAATTAATTAAAAAAAAAACCCCTTTGGTGATATCCGTTTTTCCTATGATAATACCCTTGATTGAGTTTGATTTTAGTTTAAAAAATATATGAATCTTTATTAAACTTTGTGTTTAATTCTTGGGTCAATTTTGCTTAAAAAAAATGAAATTTTAAAAAATAATTATTCATCATAATATGTGAAAATAAATAGTTTATTACAACAAATTTTCCAAAATTCACATAATAACTTGATAAATAGTTTTGGATTTCTAATTTAAAATATATTTTCAAAGCAAGATTGACTATGGAATTAATTACATAAAGTTAATTTTGATTCATATTTTTATAAATTATTGTCAATGTGTAATCTTTGAGGACATTTTTGATATCACCAAATAAAAAAAGTGTGTGTTTTTAATTTTTTCTTTTGCTTGAGGACTAGCAAAATATTAAGTTTGGGGGTGTGATAACTCTACAAAATAGAGTTATTTTACCACTTTTTACGTGCTAATTGTTGCTTAGTTCTTGAGGTCTTAATTGATTTATTAAGTTTTTAAGTAATTTTGCATTTATTAGTCTTATTGTAATTTTCTATATTTTTATATGTTTTTATAGATATTTTATTGTGTTATGTTGTAATTGAATTAGTCAAAATTAGTATTGTTAGTTTGAATGCTAAAAATATGATTTTATTGAAATTAAATGTTATGTAAATTAAATTTTAATTAATGTTTTCATGGGAGTTATATGATATATTTTATTAATGAAAACATTTAATTTTAATTTAGTTTATAATTTATTTTGTAGGAAAATTATTTCATTTGTGGCTCTTGAAAAAGCAAGGAAATCAAAAGAAAGGTGGTAGTTTTGAAAGAAAATAACAAAAAATTTGGCATTTTTCAAATGGGCCAATGCCTCAGCCCAGGCCCATTTTCAGTCTTCCCTTGCTGTAACGCCCTAGCTACCCCAGAACAGTTACGGTGAACGGTGGACCGGAAATTTGACTCGCTACTCGAGTCCTTTTGTCAAAAACATGCTCTAAGTGTAATTAACAGGTTAAGGCATAAAACCAATAAAAAGGAAATGGAGACTTTCATTACAAACTGCTCTGCAGAGCTAAACAAAACATTTACAATTGGTTCTCAGTACAAAATGGTCATTACTGTTTTAAATTTACAATCCCGCCGACCTAAGCGGCAAAAATAGGGTAAACCCCTTAGTTCCTCTGAGAACTCCTTGGCCGTGGTGGTCAAGCGGCCGCATATGTACACATCACCACATCAGCTCTCCACTCAAGGCTAGGTGAGGTTTTCTTTTCCTTTACCTGCACCACATAGCACCCATGAGCCAAAGCCCAGCAAGAAAACATAACACTTTTCATAACATTACCAAATGATTATCATTATAATCACACTGAACATAAAGCTTTCGAACAAACGAGTGAACATCACATGATCTTAGCGGGGGAGAGTGGCTGCTAGGTAAGCCACTAGCCTCCAAGTGCTTATTTCATTCATCGACCCTCGGGGTCAGTCTGGCATTAATGCTCTTTGAGCCATTCAATGCTAATAGTCGAGTAGATCTAATCTCTGTTGGCTTGCGTAATCCACGCTATGGCCGTTCTGATTAATGAGTCAGCGCTATGTGACCAGTGTCCAGTATCACTGCCGAACCTGACTAATAAATCACAGCTTCACAGTTGATACTAACACCTTTGCCAATTTTGACTAATGAGTCAGTGCAACGTGACCAGTGCCCATTACCACTGTCGAACCTGACTAATGAGTCACAACTTCACAGTTGATACTAGCACCTTTGCCAACCTGACTAATAAGTCAGTACCATGCGCAAGTGAGCAACATATGCCCAACATTCTATATTCAATCCATGTCCATATTACACAACCAACATGCCTCACGAGTATCCATGCATGTCACACTTGGGGTGCAGTTTTCTTACCTCTGGTTCGAGCAAGAATGAATAAAAGAACAACCCTGAGAACGATCGACCTTTTGGTCCTTTAGCGGTTACCTGGTCATAACCAATTATGGGATTCCATCAATAAAATGATTAATAAAAGGTTCCCAAACCAAAACCTAACCTCCGGGACATTAAACACTACTCAACCGGGTAGTAGATTCAACCCCGAGGCCTTAGGCTTGAATCCCCATGCTAAAAACACTATTTTGGCCAAAAATGCCTTAAGGGCCGCGGCCCTCCTTGGCCATGCCGCGACCCGCCCCTCAAACAGAGGCGCCCAAACTCAGCATTCCCCAAGGGCCGCGGCTCACCCTGGCCATGCCGCGGCGCAAGCACCAGTTCAGCCAAAACCCCTGTTTTTCTTCCCTTGCATTTTCTCTTGAACCAACCCTTTAAACCCAATTAAAACACCAACCTAACACCCAATTAAAACTCTAAACATCACCCATAACTCTCCCCCATCATAACCCAAGTAAAACACCACATAAAATCCCCTTGCTTCCAACTTTCCACACCAAAATCTAGAGCTGAAATCTTAAAACAAAAACAGAGCATACATGAAAACTAGTGGCTGAAAGCTTACCTCAAGTTCAGGTTATGGTGCTCTTCCACAGTGGAACACTCTCCCAAAGTACCAAGGCCTAGCTCCCAAGCTCAAATCCTCAACAAGATCACAAAAACTCACAAGGAAAATGAAGGAAGGAGAAGGTACGGGAAGGAGAAGAAGAAAACTCTGTTTTTGGTTCTATTTATTCTACAACCTCCAAACATCATATATATCCAAGCCAAAAGACTAAAATACCCCTAGGTCTTTTAAAGCTTCTAAAGCCACTTCAAGGGTAATTTTGGCACTTTCCATTTACACCATTAATCATAAATAACGCTTCCCAATTCCCGCTAATCTCAATATCCTCAAACACCAATAATTCACATCTCGTTACCCTTTAATGCTCGGTAACACTCTAATCATTAAAACTCCCCGAGACTCACCCCGAGCCCCGAGCTTAAGCTTGTTATGACCAAACCGATAATTAACATTCCTTGATCGTCTCATGCCAAATGGCTCGAACAAACCCACATCATAATGTGGTCTCAAAATATATCACCAACATGCGTACAAATAATCAATTTAACCCCAACGGGCCAAATTACCATCACACCCCTGTAATAAGAAATATGGACTCACATGCATGCATTTCACATCATATCATAATATAATCAGCATATACATGCATTTTATCAATTAATAACATAATTAAGCAAGTATGGACCTCCCGGCCTACTGTTCACACCGTTAAACACAACGGAGAATTCGGGGCATTACAACTATCCCCTCCTTACTGAAATTTCGTCCCCAAAATTTACCTGAACAGCTCGGGATACTGACTCTGCATATCTGACTCCAGCTTCCAGGTCGCCTCCTCGACCTTGCTGTTCCTCCACAATACCTTAACCAAAGGTATTGTCTTATTCCTGAGGACCTTGTCCTTTCTGTCAAGTATCTGAACTGGCTGCTCCTCAAAGGAGAGATCTAGCTCAAGCTCCAGATCTTCATAACTTAGAATATGGCCCACATCAGATACATACCTCCTAAGAGCTGATACATGAAATACATTATGCACGGCAGACAACGCCGGAGGCAAAGCCAATCTGTAAGCCACCTGACCAATCCTCTCCAGGATCTCAAATGGACCTACAAATCTAGGACTCAGCTTGCCTTTCTTCCTAAACCTTCTCACCCCTTTCCATGGTGAGACTCTGAGGTAAACATAGTCTCCTGCCTGGAACTCCACGTTCCTGCGCTTGGGATCTTCATAGCTCTTCTGTCTACTCTGAGAAGCAAGCATTCTAGCTCTAATCTTCTCTATAGCCTCACTGGTCCTCTGAACTACATCAGGACCTATGTATCTCCTTTCTCCTATCTCATCCCAATGGATGGGAGATCTGCACTTCCTACCATATAGCATATCATAAGGTGCTACTCCAATGGTAGATTGGTAACTGTTGTTGTAAGAGAATTCTAGCAAAGGCAGATACTTACTCCAAGACCCACTGAAATCCAGTACACATGCTCTCAGCATGTCCTCCAAAATATGGATCGTCCTCTCAGATTGCCCATCTGTCTGAGGATGATAAGCTGTACTGAACTTCAATTTTGTCCCCATGACTTTCTGCAAACTCCCCCAGAACTTAGAAGTAAAAGTGGGGTCCCGATCTGACACGATCGACCTAGGTGCACCATGGAGCCGCACGATCTCTCTCACATAGAGATCTGCATACTGATCAATTGTATATGTAGTCCTCACTGGCAGAAAGTGAGCTGACTTGGTGTAACGATCCACTATCACCCAAACGGAGTCATGCTGATCAGTATTCCTGGGTAAGCCCACCACAAAGTCCATTGTGATGTCTTCCCACTTCCACTCTGGGATATCCAGAGGTTGCAGTGACCCTGCCGGCCTCTGATGCTCAGCCTTGACCTGCTGACATGTCAAGCACTTAGCCACATACTCTACTACATCTCTCTTCATCCCCGGCCACCAATATAACGATCTCACATCCTGGTAAATCTTCGTGGTGCCTGGATGCAAAGAGTAAGGTGTAGTATGAGATTCATCCAGAATCTCTCACCTCAATGCAGTGTCTAACGGAACACATATCCGCCCCTTGTATCTCAACAAGCCTACCTCAGACACTGTATAATCTCTGGATGCTTCAGCCTGAACATCCTCTCTAATCTTGATCAGCTGTGGATCACTCAACTGACCTTCTTTGATTCTCTCCAACAACGTAGACTGTAGCGTAATGTTAGCTAACTGGCCCACCAGCAACTCTATACCAGCTCTGGTCATATCATCTGCTAACTCTCTGGCTATCAGCCTCATACCATGAATCTGCCCCGGACCCTTCCGGCTCAAAGCATCAGCTACCACGTTGGCTTTTCTTGGGTGATACAGAATCTCACAATCATAGTCTTTCACTAACTCCAGCCAACGCCTTTGCCTCAAGTTCAGGTCTTTCTGGGTGAAGAAATACTTCAGGCTCTTGTGGTCTGTATAAATCTCACACTTCTCCCCATAGAGATAGTGCCTCCATATCTTTAAAGCAAACACCACCGCTGCCAACTCTAAGTCATGAGTAGGATATCTCTTTTAATACTCCTTTAACTGCCGAGAAGCATAGGCAATAACCTTCGATGATTGCATCAAAACACAGCCCAAACCCTGATGAGAAGCATCACAGTAAATCATGAACTTCTCTTGATCTGTCGGAAGACTCAGAATTGGAGCTGTAATCAATCTCTGCTTTAGTTCTTGGAAGCTGTTCTCACATCTATCTGACCACACAAACTTCTGGCTCTTGCGGGTCAGCTCAGTCAAAGCACTAGCAATCTTCGAGAACCCTTCCACGAACCGCCTGTAATAACCTGCCAATCCAAGGAAACTTCTGACCTCAGAAGCATTCTTTGGCCTTGGCCAATCTCTGACCGCTTCGATCTTTGCTGGATCTACCTTAATCCCTCCTTACTGACAATATGTCCAAGAAAGGATACCTGAGACAACCAGAATTCACATTTCTTAAACTTTGCAAACAATCTGTGTTCTCTCAGTCTCTGTAGAACCAACCTCAGATGCTGCTCATGTTCTAACTCAGTCTGAGAATATACCAGAATATCATCGATGAAGACGATCACAAACTGGTCTAAGTAATCCTTGAACACTCTGTTCATCATATCCGTGAAAGCAGCAGGGGCATTAGTCAATCCAAATGACATAACTAGAAACTCATAATGCCCATACCTGGTACGAAATGCAGTCTTCGGTATATCTCCCTCCTTGACCCTCAACTGATGATAACCAGAACGAAGGTCGATCTTGGAGAATACCTTCATACCTTGCAACTGATCGAACAGATCATCTATCCTTGGCAAAGGATATCGGTTCTTAATTGTCAACTTATTCAGTTCCCTGTAATCTATACACATTCTCAGAGAACCATCTTTCTTCTTTACAAACAGAACTGGCGCACCCCAGGGTGAGAAACTAGGTCTGATGAAACCCATATCTAGCAGCTCTTGCAACTGCACTTTCAATTCTTTCAACTCAGCTAAGGCCATTCTGTATGGTGCTCTAGACACTGGCTCCATCCCTAGTGCCAGTTCTATAACGAACTCAATCTCTTTGTGTGGTGGCAATCCTGGCAAATATTCTGGGAACACATCTAGAAACTCACATACAAGTCTAGTGTCCTCTGGTCTCACTGGCATGACCTGAGTGGTGTCAACCACACTGGCTAAGAATCCAATGCAACCTTTCTGCAGTAAATCCCCGGCCCTCAACACAGAAATCATAGGAACGCGAGGTCCATGCACAGTACCAACAAACACAAAAGGATCCTCACCTTCAGGCTCAAAGGTGACCATCTTCCTTCTGCAGTCAATGGTTGCCCCATACTTTGCCAACCAATCCATACCCAGTATCATATCAAAGTCAGTCATAACTAACTCTATCAGGTCCACTGACAACTCTCTGCCCTCTACTGTCACTGGCAAAGATCTGACCCATCTTCTGGACACCACTATCTCTCCAGTGGGTAACAAAGTACCAAACCCCACAGCATAGAAATCACAAGGTCTACACAACCTATCAATAATGCTACTAGCAACAAAGGAATGTGTAGCACCAGAATCAATTAACACATGATAAGGGGTTCCTGCACTAAGAAGCTGACCTGTAACAACCGAGGGGGAAGCCTCAGCTTCTGCCTGAGTCAACATGAACACTCGAGCTGGGGCCGAGCTGTCCACCTTTCTGGTTTCTTCTTTCCCTATCTGAGGGAAATCTTTCTTAAGGTGACCCACTACTCCACACAAATAGCAGGCCTTTGCCCTACACTCCCCCAAGTGGCGCCTCTTGCACCTAGGGCATTCAGGACGAGCCTTCTAGGCTTCACTGCTCCCAGGACGACCTATTGTAATACCACGAGGTCTCCTGTCAGGACTTGGAACTGGGAAGGTATCAGGAACCTTCCTCTTCTGATCACTGGGGCCAACACCCCTACCAGAACCAACAAATGGAGGAACTGTCCTCCTGAAATCCCTTCTGGCTACACTGTCACGCCAGATCTTGGTCTCTGCACTCTCAGCTGTGAGTGCCTTCTCCACCACCTGTGCATAAGTAGTGACTCCTGCCACAGTGGTGATGCGAACTTCACGGGCTAACCTGGGCTGTAGCCCCTGGAGGAATCTCTCTCTCTTGGTCCCATCAGTGGGCACCAGCTCTTTGGCAAACTTTGCCAAACGGTCAAACTTTAAGGCATATTCAGTTACTGATAAGCTTCCCTGAAATAGCCTCATAAATTCATCGGCCTTTGCTGCTCTTATAGCATCATTATAGTACTTCTCATTAAACAAGGTCTGAAACTCCTCCCAGCTCAGGAGATTAACATCCTTGGTCTGGCCAACCACTTCCCACCAAATCCGGGCATCATCCCGAAACATATAGGCAGCACAGGCCACCCTCTCACTACCAACTACCTTCATAAAGTCAAGAATAGTGGTAATCATGCTCATCCATTGTTCAGCTTTGACAGGATCAGCACTGCCTTCAAAAAATGGAGGTTGTTGCTTCCTGAACCGCTCATATAAAGGTTCCAATCTGTTTTCAACCCCAGGCAGCTGCCCAATAACTGGCACTGACGTAGAAGGTGCCTCTGATACATTGACCACTGCAGGCACTTGTTGCTGCCTCAGGAGACGAAGCACCTCTCCCTGTTTCAACAATATAGCATGCAAATCATTAAACAACTACTACCAGTTTGCAGGTGCTGGCTGTGGAATCTGAGATTGGTCATTCTCTTGACCCTGGCTGTTGTCATTATTCTGACCCTGACCACTCTGGCCAGCTATAGTGTCTGTCTGTTCTGGGTTCATTCTGTCATTGATACCTTACTGAAACAATAATCAATACGGCCAGTCAGGAAGTAATAACTAAACCTCTTGCCACCTCACGGTCCAAGAACAAGCAGACAATAATCATATTCCACAGTCATTCAATATGCACAAACAGATACATGTTTATGGCACTCAGCACTCAGCATGTATAACATAACAGTTTATAGTATTTCAGGGGCACAAGGCCAACATAGTGACTCATGCATATAGGTAAATCATTTGCACCACATTTAGGCAGTTATGCACATAACTACATAAAGAGTTACCAAACCATGAGTCGAGCATGACTTCAGTGATGTGTGTACATGCCCAGCAAGTCTACAGGAACCTTAACCTTGGCATTAGTTGTAACGCCCTGGCTACCCCAGAACAGTTACGGTGGACCGGAAATTTGACTCGCTACCTGAGCCTTTGGTAAAAAACGTGCTCTAAGTGTAATTAACAGGTAAAGGCATAAAACCAATAAAAAGGAAATGGAGACTTTCATTACCAACTGCTCTGCAGATCTAAACAAAACATTTACAAGTGGTTCTCAATACAAAATGGTCATTACTGTTTTAAATTTACAATCCCGCCGACCTAAGTGGCAAAAATAGGGTAAACCCCCTAGTTCCTCTGAGAACACCTTGGCCGTGGTGGTCAAGCGGGCGCATATGTACACATCACCACATCAGCTCTCCACTCAAGGATAGGTGAGGTTTTCTTTCCCTTTACCTGCACCACATAGCACCCATGAGCCAAAGCCCAGCAAGAAAACATAACACTTTTCATAACATTATCAAATGATTATCATTATAATCACACTGAACATAAAGCTTTCGAACAAACGAGTGAACATCACATGATCTTAGCGGGGGAGAGTGGCTGCTAGGTAAGCCACTAGCCTCCAAGCGCTTATTTCATTCATCGACCCTCGGGATCGGTCTGGCATTAATGCTCTTTGAGCCATTCAATGCTAATAGTCGAGTAGATCTAATCTCTGTTGGCTTGCGTGATCCACGCTATGGCCGTTCTGACTAATGAGTCAGCGCTATGTGACCAGTGCCCAGTATCACTGGCGAATCTGACTAATAAATCACAGCTTCACAGTTGATACTAACACCTTTGCCAATTCTGACTAATAAGTCAGTGCAACGTGACCAGTGCCCAGTACCACTGCCGAACCTGACTAATGAGTCACAACTTCACAGTTGATACTAGCACCTTTGCCAACCTGACTAATAAGTCAGTACCATGCGCAAGTGAGCAACATATGCCCAACATTCTATATTCAATCCATGTCCATATTACACAACAACCAACATGCCTCACGAGTATCCATGCATGTCACACTTGGGGTGCAGTTTTCTTACCTCTGGTTCGAGCAAGAATGAATAAAAGAACAACCCTGAGAACGATCGACCTTTTGGTCCTTTAGCGGTTACCTGGTCATAACCAATTATGGGATTCCATCAATAAAATGATTAATAAAAGGTTCCCAAACCAAAACCTAACCTCCGGGACATTAAACACTACTCAACCGGGTAGTAGATTCAACCCCGAGGCCTTAGGCTTGAATCCCCATGCTAAAAACACTATTTTGGCCAAAAATGCCTTAAGGGCCGCGGCCCTCCTTGGCCATGCCGCGGCCCGCCCCTCAAACAGAGGCGCCCAAACTCAGCATTCCCCAAGGGCCGCGGCTCACCCTGGCCATGCCGTGGCGCAAGCACTAGTTCAGCCAAAACCCCTGTTTTTCTTCCCTTGCATTTTCTCTTGAACCAACCCTTCAAACCCAATTAAAACACCAACCTAACACCCAATTAAAACTCTAAACATCACCCATAACTCTCCCCCATCATAACCCAAGTAAAACACCACATAAACTCCCCTTGCTTCCAACTTTCCACACCAAAATCTAGAGCTGAAATCTTAAAACGAAAACAGAGCATACATGAAAACTAGTGGCTGAAAGCTTACCTCAAGTTCAGGTTATGGTGCTCTTCCACAGTGGAACACTCTCCCAAAGTACCAAGGCCTAGCTCCCAAGCTCAAATCCTCAACAAGATCACAAAAACTCTCAAGGAAAATGAAGGAAGGAGAAGGTACGGGAAGGAGAAGAAGGAAACTCTGTTTTTGGTTCTGTTTATTCTACAGCCTCCAAACATCATATATATCCAAGCCAAAAGACTAAAATACCCCTAGGTCTTTTAAAGCTTCTAAAGCCACTTCAAGGGTAATTTTGGCACTTTCCATTTACACCGTTAATCATAATTAATGCTTCCGAATTTCCGCTAATCTCAATATCCTCAAACACCAATAATTCACATCCCGTTACCCTTTAATGCCCGGTAACACTCTAATCATTAAAACACCCCGAGACTCACCCCGAGCTTATGCCTGTTATGACCAAACCGATAATTAACATTCCTTGATCGTCTCATGCCAAATGGCTCGAACAAATCCACATCATAATGTGGTCTCAAAATATATCACCAACATGCGTACAAATAATCAATTTACCCCCAACGGGCCAAATTACCATCACACCCCTGTAATAAGAAATATGGACTCACATGCATGCATTTCACATCATATCATAATATAATCAGCATATACATGCATTTTATCAATTAATAACATAATTAAGCAAGTATGGCCCTCCCGGCCTACTGTTCACGCCGTTAAACACAACGGAGAATTCGGAGCATTACACTTGCTGCCTCCAGCCGTAGCCATCTGCCTTCAAGCTCCAACGAAGTACCCAATTTCCACCTGCCAGCCGTGTATGTCCAGCTGCCACCACCTGTCCTAGCTGGTTTCTGTCCATTCAGCAGCATCAAGTCTCCCTCATCAACAAGAATGCCACTCACGTTCAGCAGCCTCAGCAAAGCACCACGGGCCAGCCTAACATCCAAAGCATCAACTCAGCCCTTCACATTCAGCCACCGCGGGCTTGCCTCTCCACCAGGCCCAAGCGTCTAGCAGCTTCTCCAGCATTCGAGCCCAACTTCACCCACGGCCCAGCACTCCTTCAGCACCAAACAGCCACCAAAAATACCAAAAAGTCACATTTTTCTTCCCAATTTTTTTCCTTTCACTCAAATATCAATTCACTCTTCCCTATTTTTCTTACCTAAATAAACATTCCTAATTTATTTTTTTTACCCTAGTTTTTCACTAATCTTTTACCCAACCAAACATTTCATCTTTCCAATACTCTTACACTTACTCTATTTATCCTACCACTTCCCAACACAATTAAATTAATCAATTTATTTATTTTAATTTGTTTAATTTAATCTCCATATTTTGCCTATAAATAGAGTCTTGTAAGACCATTTGGAGAGCTCTTCTTCTTCATCTTTTTAACATCTTCTACACATATTTTTCTCTCTTCTTTTCACTATTTTCTCTCTACCATTTTCATCTTTTGAAGAGCATGTCAAGTATGTTATTTTGTAATTTTTATCTAGTTATGAGCTTCTAATCCTTTTCAAAGGTTATTAAGATAATGATGAAGCAAAATGTAACTAGATAGTATTTTTTTGTTGTATGTTGATTTCCCATTTGTACAACATTGTTTATGGATTTTTCTATCAATAATATGCATTTTTCATCTAGTGTTGATTGTTAAAGCGTATTACACTTAGTTCTTCATTATGCAAAAATATGATATTCTTTGATTAAATGTTTTTTATTAAATTGTTCACATCTAATTCTTAGAGCATAAGTATCATATTTTGCCTAAACATAATCTCTTTGATTTTTTGTAGTTTCATTAGGTTGTAACACAACTAATGCTTAGAAATTATATCTTATATAAGTGAAGAAAAATCCTACCTTTTTTAAAGTAACTTGTGCTTGAATAGAAAATCTATTTTGAAAAAAATATAGTGTGATTTATTTCAACTATATCTAAACTTGGGAATCAATATACTTATAAATACTATTGAACTTGCATTTTGTGGATTCTAATATCTTAATAATCTCATTTTACATATTTCATTTGAAAACCATTTTTCTATTTAATCTTATATCTTTTTATTACTTGTATTTTATTTTTCTAAAACAAAATCTCATCAAATATTTGGAACTAGGTTAGAATATTCTTGCTTTGTTTGAAATAGTTTCTTTTGATGTTAGTCAACTCCCATGGGTTCGACCTCGTACTTACACGAACATTATATTCCGAAAAGATTCGTGCACTTGCGAGTTTAAATATTAAAACACCCTCTTTTGGGATCAACGATAGACCTAGGGGGGGGGGGGGGTGCCGCCTCTCATAAGAATTGGGAGTATTCTCAAGAACGTCCATGAATGGAAAGTGCACATGGCCATTAACGGTGCAAAGCGAGACATAGAGGTCTCAAGTGAACATCACAATGGTGTGTGTGTTATCACCGATTTGTTATCATGAAAAGATGGTTCAATGCCTAGTGCAACCAAATTTTTGACAAATTTTGTGATAATTACACTATAGTAAAGTTCAAGTTGAAAAATACTTTACTTTATGCACTAATGCAATGATTCCTATAAGAGAGAGTTCTTATTTAATCTAGTGGGGGATATTGTTATATTTTAAATACAATGATTGATTAAATAAGTGTTACAAAATGATAACTATTTAATCTACTGGGGGAATGCTATATTATTTTATAATATAATGTTTTAGATTAAATAAATGTGACAAAGAGTGTCACACATTGTAACATATAATAGAGAGTTACAATATTTAGATATATGTGATGTATCCAAATATGTAACATATTTGGTGTTACAAATTTGTAACTTACAAATATTACCCTTTATTGTGTAAATTTGGTGTTACACAATATTGAGATGAATTTCATAAAGCCATATGTGAAATGGCTGTTAGAGATATGATTTTAACCCCAATAATGTGTTTTGGGGGTTACAAAATCAATTAGGAAGGTTTAGAACTGTTTGGAAAAACAGCACAAAAATGTGTGCTGAAAATGGTCAGTGGCCGCGACCATAGGTGCATTTTAAGCCATTTTTTTCAGTTTTTTCAATCTTTGTTGAACGGCTCAAAAAACTCAAATAACTCCCAGATCTCATTTTTAATTCCATATTAATCCATTTAAACATTGGTAACAACCATGTGGGTTGGTGGAATTTGAAATTCAAGGGGTGTCTCTAAACTCTATAAATAGGAGCCTATAACTCACTTGAAGGACACAACATTTTTATCCATTAGAGCACTTGGCTAGAAACACCTTGAGGCTTGATAATTCCAAAAAGCATTTCCAATATCTGAGAGAGATCCCTTAGTGCTTGAGTTAGGGGGAAATAAGCTTTTGGACAAAGGTTTTAAACCTTGTTCAAATTGGTGATCCCCAACTCTCTTCACCTAGGTTGTGTAAGTGAGAGTTTACTTTTGTTTCTGTTCTTACATTTTATTCTATTTCCTTTCTTCTTATTCTCTTGTATAATTTACTTGTAACTTTTGTTTCAAACACCTTTACTTTACTTGTAATCTTTTGCTTAGAGTTGTATACTCACTATTCACTTTTTCTTCATCATATTCTTCCTTTTCTTTGTTTATTTGTATTTTTCAGTTATAGTGTTGTAACTTTATTTAATCAATCATTATTTATTTGTAATATTATTGCCAAGAGTTGTATTATCCTACCATTTCCATTGAGGCAAATATATATTTTCCTAACACTAACCAAATCAAACATCCACTTTGGAGAATACCATCTTACTCAATAACTGAGCCTTTAGTTCTTACAGCTATGCTAAAGCCATTCAATACAGTGCCCTAGACCTAGTTCCATCTCTGGCACCAATCTAATCACCATTTATCTCTTTATGTAAAGGAAATTCTCACAAATGTCATGACCCAACTATTTCTAAGACCTTGTACCATTAAAACTACTAGACACAGCCACTATTTTGGGAAACGTACATAAGAAATAACAAACTTTATTTAAAACCCCAAAATAAATATTATGCAAAATACAAAGTAAAATTTGAAATATAAAATACGGTATGAGTACCCATTGTTTAATGCATAAAAACATAAACAAGAAACTTAAATAATTGTTTTAAAAAAAAAAAAGTGCGGAATTACAAAAGAAACATAATTCAAAATACTTAAAAATGATGTCATCCTTGATCGTTCACGCAGTCCATTCAATCCATTCATCCTCAACACACAAGACAAGCTGCCATGAATCTTTCCGCCTTCCATATTCATTTTCCTGCATCAAGCTAAAAATAAAGGAATAAGCCTAATTCCCAGCAAGGAAAATCTACTAACAACATATATCATAAATAACAAACATAAGATTATATCATATACATATACTATAAACACATATAACATATAGGACTACAATATTAATGTCCATTAACTGATTAACATGGCATGTGATAAACCATTTAGGTCCTCTGTCTACTAATCGAGGTAGGTTAGATCACATGGTAGTATATGATAACCCATCTAGGTCCTCTGTCTACTAATCGAGGTAGGGTAAATCATAACTCTAAACCATGAAAATGATAAAAATTCTTGGGGCTTTCTATCTAAGCAAGTCATATGCCCAAGCGACTACAAAACATAAAGTCTTGGGGCTTGCTGTCTAAGCAAGTCATATGCCCAAGGACTATAAAACATAATTATACATATACATATCACAAAATAAAACATATCATAACATAAACATATAAACACATATAATCTAACCTATTTTCCTTATAAAAAACTGGGATATGGAGACAAGAATAGGATTTCGAACACTCCTAAAAACCAACAGCAAAACTATGAGTATTTTTAATGAAAAAGAGATGAAAAGAAAACTAAACCATCAGAGTAGAAACTTAACGAAAAGAATCTTAAGTTTCAAGAAACTTAAACACCTAATCAAGAATCATAAACAAGATTTAGGATCTGAAAGAAAATAAAAGAAAACTAAAGAACCATGAAGAATTGAACTTAAAGATAAGAATACCTTGGATAACTAGGACTTGATCTATACCTCGATACCGAAATAACTCTATATCTCACTTCCCAAGTGTTTAGAAAAGCTTAGAATGATAAAGATTTTAACCCAAAAACCCAAGTGTTTCTCTCTATAGTAACCTTAGCAACTTGGAGGCTCTGAACAAATGCTTGAAGAATGAAGAAAATGGCTGAGTACTGGGTCGTATTTATAGAGTTCAAGGAGTGAAACTAACCCATTTTAATTTGAATAAATAAATGAATATAAAATGAAAAAGATTTGAATTTTCGTTCAACAGACGCCTAGAACTCAGTCAAAATCGTTTGGTTAAGGCTATTTTTAAATTTAAAAATCCTCAAGATTCAAAAATGCACTCCCAAAGGTGATATATCGCCTACCCTGGGTGATATATCGCCTAGACCATTTTCCCGAGCCTCGTTTGTTCGTTCATGCGAAGTCGACGTGTTTTTCGTATCTTCTGTAGGCGGTATATCGGCCCCTATAGTTGCGATATATTGACATACGTTGATATATCGACATACATTGATATATCGACATACGTTGATATATCAAACACGTATTTGCACTTTTTCAGCATATTTTGAATTGATAAAACAACATTGACTAAGTCTAAATGTCATCATAACAGCTGCTGGAAGGTTCTAGAGCTTCTAGATCTTTCCTTTATTTAAACTATTCATAAAAAATACTTAAATCCTTAATAAACATGATTATGACAAGTGTCATGCTCTTATTAATTCTATCTCAACCTTAGGTTATAATAAATAATATTTCTAGGACAACCAATATTAATAAAACCTTATGTTATAATTAATATTTCTAAACTATAGGTTAAACTTATAAAATCCATAATTATTGCTATGAGTTTCCAACCAAGTCCCAGCTTGAACCAAAATCCATGGAAACTAACATACTACAAACTATGCTAACAACTACTACTACTACTACTACTACTACTACTACTACTACTACTACTACTACTACTACTACTACTACTACTACTACTACTACTACTACTACTACTACTACTACTACTACTACTACTACTACTACTACTACTACTACTATCTAGCTAACTAAAATTCTGGGACACTACAACAAATCTCCTGGAAACACATCCAGAACTCACAGACTAATCCAGTCTATCCTGGTCCCATTGGCACGACCTAAGTACTATCGACCACACTAGCTAAGAGTCCTATGCATCCTCCTGCAATATATCTCTAGCTCTAAATACAGCTGTCATCAGTATAGTGCCAACTACCACAAGGGTTTCCCACTCTCAAACCCAAGAGTTACTATCCTTTCCTTACAAGCTATTGTTGCCTCACACTTGGGTAACCAATCCATATCCAGGATCATATCAAAGTCAGTCATAACCAGCCCTATCAAACCAACCGATGAGTCCTTTCCACCATGACCTAATCCATCTCTTAAGATCACCAATAAAGTATCACCTTCTCATCACAACATAACCATGCAATTTTCATATCAAATCTATACCTCTCTAGATGCAACAAGCAAAGAACAACATGACACCAAAACCAGTTAGCGCAATACAAAAATCAGAACTAGATTGCTGACCCTAACTGCATTGGAGTGAACACTCGAGCTGGAGTTGAGTTGTCCACCCCCTTTGGTTCATCCTTCCTTCGCCTTGGGAAATCCTTCTTGAAGTGCCCAGCTATCCCACATAAGAAACATACCTTTGCTCAACATTCCTTTAGATGATGCCTCTTGCATCGAGCGCATTTTGGGTAAAGTCTCCAATTCTTGTTCTTGGTTGATCCAATAAATGGAGGTGTTGCTACTTGAGTACTACGCTCTCCAGCACCCTCCTTCATAATCTTATTTCCTATGCTCTCAACAGCAAGAGCCTTCCCTACCACCCGAGCGTAGGTAGAGATTTCATGCACTGGGGCGACCTTAACGCCCTGAGCTACACTGGGATTCAATCCCTTGATAAACCTTTCCTGCCGAGCCACATCCGTGGGTACCATATCAAAAGAAAACTTGGCTAGCCTATCAAATCTATTAACATACTCGGTTACTATTGCATTTCCCTGAACCAGGTTCAGAAACTCATTCATCTTAGCAGTCTTGACTGCATCACAGTAATATCTTTCATTAAATAGCTGTCTAAATTCTTTCTAGTCCATCACATTTGTGTCTCGTGTCTGGGATACTAATTCCCACCATGTCCGGGCATCATCCGGCAATAAAATGTAGCACAGATCACCTTATCGTGACCTACCACCCCCATACTATCTAGGATGGAACTGATCATGCCCATCCATTGCTCATCTCTGAATGGATCTAGGACGCCCTCAAAGACTGGAGGGTAATATTCCTGGAATCTTCCACAGAGAAATTCTCATTTGTTCTCAACCCTAGGCTAAGCCAAAATTTGTGCCACTCCCGGCATAGCAAAGGAAGAGGTTTTCCCTGACAGAACCTGCTGCTGTTTCAAACACCTATTCTCTTCCTCTTGCCTTTGAAATCTTAATTGCATACCTGTAAACACCTGCTAGAAATTATGAGGGGCAGGTGAAGAACTAAAACCCTGGCTGTAATTCCCAGCCTCGGTATAACCACCACCAGGTCTCATTAACTGCCTTGGATACATACCTGCTGATTAAGTCTGTAGTCAATAACTTGACCCATTAAACATGATGAGTATATTTAAAATCCATCTCCACGGGATCAATCATACAACACTACATTCGCAAACTACTGCAATGCTAAAAACATGCCCATGACATTCATACATCAATCACAATCCCTGCTCTTCCAACATACATACCATGCCTCCAACTCTAGCATGCAAATATCACATTCATATAATCACGGAGCAGGTAATCAAATAAATAATATAGAGCTAGGCTCTATCAGAATCTCATGATCCTTAATACAATATGTAGGTAAAGCATTTATGTAATGCCCCGAAATCCCTAATTGGGTTTAATGGCTGAATTAGTAGGCCGGGAGCGCCATAATTGTTTAATTATGCCATTAAATGAATATATGCATGTTTATGTGAATTATATTATAATATGATGTTAAATGCATGCATATGGGTCCACATTTGATTATTAGGGTGTTTTGGTAATTTGGTCCGTTGAGGGCATATTTGTGTATTTTGGTGCATATTGTGATTTATGGATGAGATCCCATTATTATGGAGATATTTTCGAGTTATTCGACATGAGGCGGTCTTATATTATAAATTAGCAGTTTTTTCATAACGGGGTCTTTTATTAGGATATTGAGTAATGGGAATGTTTATTTGAGGATAAATTGGGAGTTATTGAGATTAGGAGGAAATTCTGGAAGTTTTGACTATCATGTCCCCGGAGGTGTTTTCGGGACCCCGAGCACTAGGTTTTATTTGAGGTTACTTAAGCTTGAAGTAGCTTGCCAGATAGAACCGTACGTTAGAAAATACTTTTTCTCTTCCCGTTAGTTCCTTTTACCGTTCGAGGAAATTTTGAAGGAATCTTGAGTTCAAGGAGTTAGAATCAAGCGAGGATCGAGGCATAGCAATCCTAGGAAAGATTAGAAGCTTCTTGACTGAAGAATTTGATGAGAAACAACCCAATCGAAGGTAATCTAGGTTTTAAGTTTTGAGTTTTTAGAGTTTCTAAGTTTCGAATTGGATTTTGTGAATCGTTGAGTTTTTGGTTCGTTTGAGCCTCGGGGTTTGATGGTTTTGGATCATTGGGAGGTTTGAGAACTTTGATTTTTGGATTTGGAAGTGTTTAGGTATGTTTTTGGAAGGTTTGGGATGAAGAAAATCAGGTTCATGGCTGGTTCTGGGAGGGGGGCCGCGACCCTGTTCTTGGGCGCCGTGGCCCAAGCTCGAAGAAGCAGTTGGAGGCTTTTGGGTGTGCTGGGCGCCACGGCCCTGGGTAGTGGGCATCGTGGCCCTTGCTCCTAGTGTGGCTGGGGGCTGCGGCTCAAGGTGCTAGGGCCGTGGCTCAGGCAGGGTTTTGAGGCCATTTGAGTGTTTTGACCTCGGGAACTTGGTTTTAGGCCTCGGGATCGTTCCTACTACCCGATTTAGTGGGGTTCGATGTTTCGGAGGCTAGTTCTTGGTTCAAGAACCTTTGTTATTCATTTTATTGATGGTGTCCCATATTTGGTTATGACTAGGAGACTGCTAAAGGCTTAAAGGTTGATCGTTCTCAAGGGTCGTTCTTTTATTCATTCTCGCTCGAATCAGAGGTAAGAAAACTGCACCCTGTGTATATGACATGCATGATTATTATTGAGGCATGTTGGTTGATAAATGTGGACATTGATTGCATATTAAATGCTCAGCAGAGCTTGCTTACTTATGTATGGTACTGATTCGTCAGGGACGGCACTGGTTGCATATTACTGACCTGAGAGTTAGAAACAACATAAGCGTCTTGAACGCAGGGCCAATAAAATATTAGAACTAATCGATATCAGCGTTGAATGGCTCTAGGGGCATTAACGCTAGTTCGACCCTAAGGTTGATGAAAATTATAAGCACTTGACTAGTCTAGGCTAGTTACTCAGAGCCAGGGCCAAAGGCCTAGCTGACTGCTTGTCACATGGCTAGGGAGCAGAATCCTATGGTTGTGACTCTATGGTCACGAGGAAGGTTATGTCGGTGACTAGTTCATCGAGCACCTATCCTGTTTAAGCTAGTGATCACTTATTTGTAAAGCCCTGGTGACCCTATTGTCACATGGCTAGAGGGAACTAAACCCACCTCAGTGACATTCCGATCGTCACTCATCTTTTTGGACTGAAAGTATTGAATGATTATTATGATCATTGTTGATATTGTATTCATGCTATATTGTGTTTTCTTGCTGGGCTTTGGCTCATGGGTGCTATGTGGTGCAGGAAAAGGGAAAAAAAAAGCTCACCCAACCTTGAGTGGAGAGCTTAGGTGGTGCTGTGTACATATGCGGCCGCTTGACCACAACGGCCAAGGAGTTCTCAAAGGAACTATGGGGTTTACCCTATTTTTTCCGCTTAGGTCGGCAGGTTGTAAATTTGAAACAGTAATGACCATTTTGAGTTGTAAATAGTTTGTAAATGTTTTGATGGGCCCATGAACAGTTTTATGTTCTAAATAAAATATATCCTTTCCTTTTGATTGGTTTTCCACCTTAGCCTGTTAATAATACCTAGAAGCATGTTTTTAACCAAAGAACTCGGGTAGCGAGTTAAATTTCCGGTTCACCGTAACTGTTCTGGGGTAACCAGGGCGTTACAATTTACATTCTATTTATGCAGTTAAGCACATAACCACATAAATAGTTACCATACCATGAGTGAAGCATGTATTTAGTGATGATTGTACATGCCTAGCTTGTCTACAGGAACCCTTAACCTTTGCTCGCTTTAATACCAAGTTTGTAATGCCCTACTACCCAGGAACCATTACATTGTGCATTTTAAACAGTGCCAGACTCGCTAACCGAGCCATTTGGCCATAATCGTGTAACTAAATGTGACTAATGGTTTAAGGTTAAAAATTTAGGTCAAAGGTACAACGTTTCACTAAAACATTTACTGTATACATTGGGATCCCAAAATATAATTTAAATGTTAATTACATTAAAAGATTTACAACCAGCCAACTTAAGTGGCAAAATAAGGTTTAATTGTAATGCCCCAAATTTCCTAATAAGGTTTAGGACCTTGATTAGGGGGGCCGGGAGGGCCATAATTGATTTATTATATTATGTAATGATTATATGCATGTTTATATGAATTATATTATTATATGATGGTGAATGCATGCATATAGGCTTATATATTAAATGTAAGGGCATTTTGGTAATTTGGCCATAGTGGGCGTAAATGTATATTTTGGGTGCGTGGTTGAGATTAATTATAATTTTACCACATTGTATGTGGATTGGTTCGAGCTTCTCGACATGAGACGATCATGAGATGTAAGTGTTCGGTCTAGTCATAACGGGCTTAAGTTCGGGGCTCGGGGTGAGTCTCGGGGTGATATTAATGATTAGAGCATTACCGGGAATTAAAGGGTAATGGGATGTGATTTATTGGTATTTGAGAATATGGATATTAGTGGGAATTGGGAAGCGTTAATTATGATTAACGGGATAGGGGGAAAGTACCAATTTTACCCTTGAAATGGTTTAGAGGCTTTTGTTGGCTTAAGGGTATTTTGGTCATTTTGGGTTTTGGATATATATGATTTAAAGGCTGCTGGCTGTGAAAAGTGGTAGATTAAAACAGAGCATCTTCATCCTCATCTCTCTCCCTCACCGTGCACCATTTCTCTTCCTTCTCCCTTTGGAATTTTGAGAGCCAACTTGGGGGAACAAGCTAGGAAATCAGGGTGGCAGCTAGGGGACTTGTGTCAGCCATTAAAGGAGGTTCAAGCTTGGGTTTAAGGTGAGCTTTATCCACTAACTTTCTGGTTATACCCAATTTTAGTGTTAGATTTCAGCTTGAGTTTTATGGTGGCTTGTTTGAATTGATGGAGGTTTTAGTTGAGGTTTGTCTTGGGTTTTGCTAAGGGTGTGGTATAGAGCAAGTTTATGGATTGTATTGGAGGTTTGAGTGGTGTTTAAATTGGGTTTGATGGATTGGTTCCAAGAGAAATCGTAGGGGAAGAAAAACAGGGGTTTTGGCTGAACTGGGGGGTTGCACCGCGGCATGGATAGGGAGAGCCGCGACCCTTGGTGTAAACTGGGTTTGGGCGCCTCTGTCTGAGGGGCGGGCCGCGGCATGGCCAAGGAGGGCCGCGGCCCTTAAGGTCATTTTTGCCAAAATGGGGTTTTTAGCTTGGGGATTCAAGCCATAGGCCTCGGGGTTGAACCTACTACCCGGTTGAGTAGTATTTGAGGTCCCGGAGGTTAGGTTTTGGTTTGGGAACATTTTATTATTCATTTTATTAATGGTACCCTATATGTCTGGTTATGACTAGGTGACCGCTAAAGGACTAAAAGCTGATCGTTCTCAAAGGTCGTTTCTTTTATTAATTCTCGCTCGAACCCAAGGTAAGAAAACTGCACCCTGTGTATATGTGACATGCATGGCTATTATGGATGCATGTTGATTGATTATTGAGCATGACATGCATGGCTATTATGGATGCATGTTGATTGATTATTGAGCATGACATGCATGGCTATTATGGATGCATGTTGATTGATTAGTGAGCATGACATGCATGGCTATTATGATGCATGTTGATTGGCTATTAAGTATGACGTGCATGGCTATTCTTGATGCATGTTGGATGTTTAAATGTAAACATTGATAGCATAATGAATGCTTGGCGATCTTTCCCATTGCATATGATTATTATTGAGGCATGCTGGATGATTAAGTGTGATGCATGTGATGCACGAGAAACATGTGATTAGGGCATGCCATGAATGATGAATATGAGATTGGCCAAAGCTTGAGTCTCTGAGTTTGTGCATGATCATGATTATGCTAGCAACTGTTTGGTAAGCATGCTGAATGCCCTATTCTTGGATAATTGGCATATGATACACATTGATAGCATTGCTTACTTGTGCATGGCACTGACTAATTAGTCAGATTTAGTAAAGGTGTTAGTATCAGCTGTGAGGCTGTGACTTATTAGTCAAGTTCGGCAGTGATACTGGACACTGATCACAGAGCGCTGACTTATTAGTCAGAACGGTCTTAGCGTGGTTCACGCAAGCCAACGAGGATTAGATCTAATCGACTGCTAGCATTGAATGACTCAAGGAGCATTAATGCCTGACCGACCTTGAGGGTCGATGAAAAAAAAGAGCCTGGAGGCTAGTGGCTTACCTAGCAGCCACTCTCCTGCTAGAAAAGAGAGCTTGGAGGCTAGTGGCTTACTTAGCAGCCACTCTCCCGCTAGAAAGCAGAGCTTGGAGGCTAGTGGCTTACCTAACAGCCACTCTCCCGCTAGAATCATGTGATGATCACCCATTGGTTTGAAAGCTTTATGTTCAGTGTGATTATAATCGTTTGATAAGGCTTTGGCTCACGGGTGCTATGTGGTGCAGGTAAAGGCAAAAGGAAGCTGAGCCATCCTTGAGTTGAAGAGCTTAGGTGATGACGTGTACATAGGCAGCTGCTCGACCGCCACGGCCGAGGTTTAAAGTGGAACTAGGGTTAAACCCTGTTTTGCCGCTTAGAACGGCCTGGTGTAAATAATTTCTGTAATAAACTCTGAAATTTATATTTTCGGGATCCCAATGTATATATTAAACGTTCTAGTGAAACGTTACATCATAACCAAAATGTTTAAACCCTAAACCGCTAGTCTTACTTAGCGAGTTTAGCACAATTTACAAGGCACACCGTAATGGTCCTAGGAGTTGGGGCGTTACATTAATCCTAGTTCCTCTTTAAACCCTCGGCTGTGGCGGTCGAGCAGCCACATATGTACATGTCGTCACCTAAGCTCTCCAACTCAAGGATGGTCCAACTTTCTTTTGCCTTTACCTGCACCACATAGCACCCATGAGTCGAGGCTCAGCAAGAAAACTCAATATACTCATGAACAAGTAATAACATGTCACCGAATCATAATAAGCATGCCTAGCAATAATAGCTCTATTCATGCATGCAAGCAAGTCCAAGTAAATGATTGTGGACCCTGCCCTCCTGTATGGATGACTATCAAGTCAGTCCTAAGTGAATATCAATAATGATTCTGGTCATCATGCTGGGGCTTCCGGTAATATGCTAAATACCCAAAATACCCCTTAACTCACTCCGAGTCAAGCATGAATCCCGTTGTGACTTTCCCACTAGCTTGCTTCCTAGGATCTTCTTGTGTTGAGTAACCCAAGCATAACCAAATAATAACGAAGTACCACATGCATACCACATATATGCCAAATATACCCAAAATGGCCAAAATATGAATATTGCCCAATTAAATAGAAATGAGCCCACATGCATATTTAATACACCTAAAAATGCATATATAGTGATATTATAATATAACTCACATAATCACATAATGATACACATAAATATGATATAATCACATAATTCCAAAATTTTCCATCCTGGCCCCCTAATCAAGGCCCTAAGCCTTATTAGGAAATTTGGGTCGTTACACTAACCACCTCCGTTGTATCATATTCAACTCTTTCTGAGTGGAGTAGTACTTCAGACTTTTATGATTGGTGTATATCTCACACTTATCTCCATAAAAGGTGATCCCTTCCATGTTTTCAGTGCGAACACCATTGTTGCTAACTCAAGATTATGGGTGGGATATTTTTTTATCATAGTCCTTGCGGTGCGTTGAGGCATTGGCTACCACCTTGCCGTTCTGCATCAATACGCAACCTAAACTATTCATAGATGCGTCACAATACACCACGAATTTCTCGCCCTATGTGGGAACACAAAGGATAGGTGGATAGATCAACTTATCCTACATAGTCTGAAAGCTTTCTTCACATTTCTTGGTCCATTTGAACTTTTGGTGTTTGCGGGTCAAGTTGGTCAAGGGTGTAGCAATCTTAAAAAAAAAAAAACCTCGAAAAACTTCCACTAATAACCCGCTAACCCTAAGAAGCTTCGAACCTATGAGGCATTCTTTGGTTGGGCTAGTCTCCAATGGCCTTGATCTTTGCTGGATCCACTGCTATTCCATTCTTGGACACTATATGCCATAGGAAAGTCACTTATTCTGTAACGACCCAAAATCACTAATATGGCTTAAGGGCCTTGATTAGTGTGCCGGGAAGGCATAAGTGGCTCATGTGTGTGTTTATTAAATTAATGCATGATTATATGATAAGCATGCTTGTATGGTTATATGAATGTATATGTGATTGTATGCTATAATTATGAGAACCACATTATTATGTGGGTAAGTCTGCAGCATGCGACATGAGGCGATCCTAGGAAGCTAGTTCGCGAGAAAGTCACAACGGGGCTTAATACTTGACCTTGGGCAAGTCAAGGGGTATTTAAGGTATTGGATGGTTATTTAGGCTATGGGGTTATGGAAATAAATAATTGGAGATATATTTGAGGTTAGGAAGTCTAGGTGGGAATACTGGAGAATTTTACCATTTTTCCCTCGGGGATGTTTCCGGTACCCCGAGCCTCAGGATTGATTTAATTAACTAAGGATAGACTAGGTAAAACTCAGAACTCGGTAGAAACATAAAGAATTGACCCCTTTTCTTTCCTTCTTTCTTCTCTTCTCTCTCTCAAGGAAAAACTACTGAAACCTAAGGAAATTCAGCTGGAACTCTGTGATTTGAGCTGAAGTTTTGAGGGATTAGCTCAGTTTTAACTAAGGGATTCAACCAGGACTAAGGTAAGAACTGAATTACACTCTTGATCATTAGAATTCTGTGATTTGGCTTGGTTTTAAAGTGTTTATGGTTTTGAAATTTAAGGACTGAATTGAAGCAAGAAAGCTTGTGTTTTGGCTCTGGAATCGTTAAGGGAGTTGGTTATGCAGTGGAGGTAAGCTTGAATCTATGATCTAATGGTTGAATTTTGGTGTTTCATTACTGGTTTCTATGTTCTTGAGCTTCTGGGTTTCAGAAATTAAAATGGGATTTTAATGAGTGTTTAAGCTAGGTTTTTGTTGGATTATGTTGCTAGAATCATGTTAGAAGTTTTGTGATCAATGGGTTTTGGAATTAGGGTGCTTTGAGGTGGTTTTGAGCAAGGTTGGGATGTTAGGAATGGTGGATTTTCTGGGCATGAAGGGCTAGGTCGCGGCTCTGTTCTAGAGTGTCGTGGCCCTGCGAAACAAAGAAGAGACAAGGAGGCTTTGCAGTGGAAGCGCCGCAGCGCCACAAGGCAGGGCCGCGGCGCATGTCTGTGGTCAGAGAGGCCTAGCCTCTGTTTTAGGGGGCGGGACACGGTGCAGGTCTTAGGGGCCGCGACTCTTAAGGGAATTTTGTTGTTTGGAGGTTTAAAGCGTGGGAACCTAACTTAGAATACTCGGGATCGATTCCACCACTGTGCTTGGTGGAATTCGATATCCCGGGAGCTAGAACTTTATCCAGAAACCTTTATTTGAATATTTATGGAATCCCTTATCTTGGTTGTGACTAGGTAAAAGCTAGGGCTTGGGAGATGGATTGTGCTCAAGGGGCATTTCTCGTAACCAATGCGATTGTAAATTAAAGGTAAGAAAACTGCACCCGGTTGTGGATTCATAATGGGACTAAGGGTTCCCTGTTTTGTATGCCTTATAGAGGATGGTATTAAACCATGCAAATGGTAGAAAAACGACCTAAGTGTGCTGATGTTTACATTAGCGCATAGGGCGCGGTTCAGCCACTGGTAGTCGAGGACAACTTATCATGCACTGAGCTCGGTTTAAGCGGGTCGGAGTCAGTGGGGTAAATAGAGGGTGCGACCTAAGGGTGTCGGCCCTAATTTTCGTATAATCTTGTTGTTGTGGTTGACTGTTGAATATGATATGCTCATTGGCTAATTGTTGGCTTATGAATTCATGCTTATGTCAGTAAGCATATGTTTAATTAGTGATTGCTAAATGTTTAAACATGCTTAAAGGGGTTTATGATTATTATCAGTACTTGTGTTGTGATATTACATTTTCTTGCTAGACCTTGGCTCACAGGTGCTTCATGGTGCAGGTAAAGGCAAGGGCAAGCTTGATCAACCCTGATTTAGAGAGCTCTAGGAGCAGAATGTAAATGAACTATTGCTCAGCCGCCACGGTTGAGGGGAGACAGGGACAAGAGAACCATAAACATCTGTTTTTCCTTTAGAATGGCTAGTGGTTGTCTGTACGCTGGAAGTTTTGTAAACAGAATTTTAAATGCTGTCACTTTTGGGATCCCATGTCTTAAATGTTTAATTATATGAAAAGTTTCTTTTGGAGACCAAAACCTTTTAACCCTAGCGTATTAATGACTTTAGCAAACACGTTTTTAACTAAACGACTTGATTAGCAAGTCCAGCACCTTTATAAATACACAGTGTAACGGTCTTGGCTATCCAGGGCGTTACATGTTCCTACCAAAACTCACACTTAGAAAACTTAGCGTATAGTTGATGCTCTCGTAGTCTATTTAGTGTTAACCTCAAGTGCTGCTCATGCTCTTCCTTAGTCATTGAGTAGATAAGGATGTCATCTATAAACACTACTACAGACTCATCCAAGTAGTCCTTAAATAATATGTTCATCATGTTTGTGAATGCTGCTGGGGCATTAGTGAGTCCGAAAGACATCACTAGAAACTCATAGTGCCTGTAGTGAGTTCTGAAAGTTGTTTTAGGAATATCTCCCTTCTTTACCTTCAGCTGATGGCACCCGGATCGTAGATCAATCTTTTGAGAAAACTGCTGCCCCTTGCAGTTGATAAAAAATGTCATATATCCTAGGCAAAGGATACCTTTTCTTAATGGTGAACTTATTGAGTTCTCGGTAATCAATCCACATTCTCATGCTTCCATCCTTCCTCTTCACAAATAGGACTGGTGCTCCCTATGGCAAATGACTAGGTCGTATGATGATACAACAATTCCTATAGCTGGGTCTTGAGTTCCTTTAACTCTATAGGTGCCATTCGGTAGGGTGCTTTAGATATTGGTGTTTTTTCTGGTGCAAGTTTGATCATGAATTCAATTTCTCTGTCCGGGGGTAATCCTGGTAAATACTCAGAAAACACTTCTGTAAACTCACAAACAATGCGAACATTTTCAGGTTTTAGCTCGATCTCTCTAGACTTTGCAAAAAATTTGACAAAATGTTGAACACCCATGCTACATCATGTTTCGAGCTTCTAATGTCGATATAATGGGTGTACCAAATCCCATCACTTCTCCCTTAAAAGAAAATAGTTCCCCTTCTTTGGGTCTAAAATCTATTGTCTTTCTCCGACAGTCTAATGTTGTTCCATATTTGGCTAACCAGGCCATTCCCAGTATAACATCATAATATGGTATGTCTAGCTCTATAAGGTTCGCTGGGCACTCTCTGGCCTCAGCTGCTACAATATTTGACTGTAACCACCTAGTTGACGACAAAATGTCTCTTGTGACAGCTGTGTTACTGTTGGCTGCCTCTCCCTGGGTTTGCTGGGCAAACACTCTAGCTGGAACAAGATTATAATTTTTTCCTAGTCCAGTAGCCATGCTCAAGTCCATTCGTATCCTCCTATCCATAGTAGCTGCTGTCGACTATGAGATCTGACAAATGGACACAAGACAACTTTTCTTAACAGGAAGCTTGACGAAGTCATTTATAGGGATCAACCAAAAGGATTTAAAGTAGCTGGACAAGAAGGAAAAGTTTGCAGGTTGAATAGGTCCATTTATGGACTTAAGCAAGCTTCTCATTCTTGGAACCTTAGGTTTGATGAAATAATCAAAACCTATGGCTTTGAACAAAATATTGATGAGCCTTGTGTTTACCAACTGAAGGCAAATCAAATAGTGGTATTCCTAGTTCTTTATGTAGATGATATCTTACTCAATTCTAGATGAAGGATTTGGTTGAAGAAAGTTATGTTCTAGGTATCCAGATCATTAGGGATAGAAAGAACAGACTCTTAGCTCTATCTCAAGCAACTTACATCGATAAAGTGCTTGAACGTTTCTCAATGACAAATTCCAAGAAAGGACGTCTACCGTCCCGCCATGGAATTTATCTTTCAAAGAAGGAGTCTCCCCAGACTCTTGAAGAGGAAGATGCAATCAGAAAAGTTCCTTACGTGTCGACAGTTGGATGTCTGATGTATGCTATGTTTGTGTACTAGAATAGATATTTGCTATGCAGTGGGAGTGGTGAGCAGGTATCAGTCAAACCCAGGACCAGAACATTGGATAACATTTAAGCATATTCTGAAGTATTTAAGGCGGACTAGAGATTATATGTAGGCTACACCCATTCAGATTTTTAGACTGATGTTGATGACAGGGAGTCTACTTCTGGAATGGTGTTTACTCTTGGGGTGGAGCTGTGATATGGAGAAGCGTAAAGCTGTCGACGATCTCAGATTCCACCATGGAAGGCTGAGTACATTGCTGCATTTGAAGCAGCTAAGGAAATAGTCTGGCTAAAGAAGTTTTATTCAGATCTTGGTGTTATTCTAGATATGGATAAACCGCTTGTGTTGTTTTGTGATAACACAGGAGCAATAGCCAACTCGAAAGAACATAGAAGTCACAAGAGGAGTAAGCATATAGAAAGGAAGTATCACATAATTCGAGAATATGTGACCAGGGGAGAAGTGAAGGTTATGATGATTGCATCTGATGCAGTGTAGGATCTTGGAATATAAATCTAGATGCATGCTTCCTATTATTTTTCCAAACACATAATAGAAACATAGAATAAAATGACATACATATGAACATCAGATTCGTAAATTAACATAAACACAAAGATGTAGAAACTTACGAATACACAGTGAAGCTGGAACAACTCATTTCCTTCAATCTCTTGAACCCTTGATTCCTTTTTGTAGCAGAGTATTATCAAGAGATTGAACTAGATCAGCAACACAGTCTTCCTCACCAAGCCTTTTATCAACCTAGAACTAGTGTGGGCTGGTTCTCAACATATGAGATAGAGATCTAGAAGAGAACAAGAAGAGAGAGTGGCTAAGAAAGGTTAGACAATCTACTTACCCAATGAATCAACTAAAACTGACTTCCTTATGAAAACCCTAGATATCGTATTCCTTATATAGACAACTTAGTGGACTTTATTTAAATTTAAATTTGATTTATATTAATTAAAATAATAAACAAAAAGATAAAAGCCTTGGGCTCCCACAAATGGACTTGGGCCCAATCTCTTTATTTTGAATTTAAATCCCAATTAGGCCTAAATTCAAAACCTTTTATTTATTTTTTAATTAATTAATTAAATCCTTATTCAAATTAACTAATTATAATTTGAAACTTGATTTAATTTTATTTATTTATATTGACACCAATTTATCAATATTAATAAATGTATCCAAAGATTCTCTTTTATTCTCTAAATCTCATATCTCTGTAAATTTTCCAAAATTGACCTAGTCAACTTAAAAAAAATCATAATTGATAATTAAATCAATTAATTGAGACATTCTAGATAATTTACTCAAAGGTGATGCGGGGGCCATGGATCCATGAAATCAAGCTCCAATAAGTTACCGTGAATTTATTTACGAATAATTTCACTATCTCATTAATTTCTCGCGACTCCACTATAGACTCGGAATTGAACTCTTGAATTCATAGAACATATTTTCTAAACCATAAGTACGTTATATATTGTTATAACCATTACAGTTAGTCAATATGCTATCGATGATTTACTAATGAGCTGGGTGCAAATTACTGTTTTACCCCTCATCCGTATTTTATCCTTAACTTCCACTAAGTTCCTTATAAATGATATTTTCGTGAACTTAATCACAGAAATGAGATCTCAATCATTTAACCTATTGAACAAAGCAATTAAGAAAATCATCTTTTCACTTCTTATAAAGAAGTTATAGATTTCATATCTATGAATTATACTCCCACTCAATTACACTTCTAAATCTCCAAGATGTAAGTATGGGCTAGACCGTAGGGTAAGTTGGTAACGAACAAGTCAAAATATTTAAATAATATAATTAAAAGAATATTATCACTCAGAATTAAGATCGACTTAACCTATGGTCAACGTTATGACATTGATTATATTCGATAATAACGATACTTATTTATCAATCAATAATCAATATCGGTCCTAGTCCGATGTAACCAAATACATCCGATCATAGCTACTTGGTCAATGCCTTGGACAAGACATCACCCTGAATGTGTAAGTAGATCATATCGTAGATTTCCTAATAAGTGAAAATCCAATGCACTGATCTAATCTTAGGACTCGTTTTTCTGAACATATATTAAAACTATAATCCACTGTGACCTAGTCACTATAATTGTAACTATCCATATGTTCGAGATTTTATGAATGTTTGTATTAATTGAATAAACATGTAATAAAACAAGCAAACAATGCTATTGAATAAACAAAATGATTTCTACTTCTTTTATTGATAATAATAATGTGTTACATAAGAAATATAGTTTTATTAAGGGCATAAAACCCAACGTGCAGATACGTTTACAAAGACACTACCAGAAGATACATTTGATAATCATTACAAGGAAACAAGATTAGTAGAATTAATGCATTAGTTTCAATTAGTGCAAGTGGGAATTTTTTGGGGTTTTTTGCCCTAATTAAAATCCAATTTCATTGTAATATCATTTTATTATCAATAAAAGAATAGAAATCAATTTTTGACTTGGTTAATCAATTTGCTCACATGTTTTATTTTCATGATTATTTGTTTAATATAAAATTCTATTAAATCCCTAGCATATTACTAATCATATTTATAGCGACGTAATCACAACGCAATATAAATATGATTATATGTTCAAACATAAGTTAGTCCTAAGATTAGTCAGTGCACATGATTTACATTGACTTACTATGATATGATCTACTTACACATTGTAGTGTTATGTTATTTCCCAAACATTAGCAAACTAGATAAGTTCGGATGTATTTGTTACATCGGACAGGACCGATATTGACTGTAGATAGGATAAGTAAACATACCATTATTATCTATTCTAGTCATATCATATAGTTGTTCAATCTCAATTCTGAGCGGTTAGTATTCTAACTGATTGTATTATTTGAGCTCTTTGACTTGTTCGTTACTAGTTTACACTACAAACTAGCCCATACTTACATCTTGGGAACTTGGTAGTATAATTGAGTGGGAATGTTAATCATAGATATGAACATCTATAGCTTCTGATGAAGAAGTTAAACGATGATTTCCTTTTAGTTTGGTTTAAGGTGCTAAATGATAGAGATCTCATTTCAGTAACTAATATTAGTATACTGAGATATCATTTACAAGGAACTAAGTATTTTAAGGATAAATTACAATGAGGGGAAAACCGTAATGCCCAGGGTAGCCAAGATCGTTACACTGTGTGTTTATAAAGGTGCAAGACTTATTAATCAAGTCATTTAGTTAGAAACGTGTTACAGAAACTGTAATTGAACTAGGGTTAAAAAGATTTTGGTCATACAAGATACATTTCATTTAAATAAACATTTCGAACATAACCTATTTAATAACACCTAGATGCACGTTTTGAACCAAAGAAATCGATTAGCGAGTTGAGCATGGTTCAAAGTTCACAGTAGATACCTTGGGGTAATCATGGCGTTACAACTTGGTATCAGAGCGTGCCAAGGTTTAGGGTTCTTGTAGACTGGCTGGGCATGTACACTTGTCATTGAAGTCAAGTTCGACTCATGGTTTGGTAACTATTTATGTGGTTATATATTTAACTGCTTAAATATATTATAAATGCTTTACCTGTTTACATGAGATACCTTGATAAGGCTGTGCCTTGAATACTGCATCATCAGCAAGAACGTGCTTATTAGTACAGATAATGCCAGAACATGCTTATTAGTATTGTTCATTGTGAACTATGATTTGATACATGTTAAATGATAAATGCTATGATCATGCATCCATTTGTATACTTGTATAGCTGTTGAATATGATAATTATCTGTTTCTTCTTGGACCGTAAGGCGGAAAAAGGTTTAGTTATCACTGCCTCACTGGCCGTATTGACTATTGTAACACAATATAAGTTGATAAGAATGATTCCAAGAGAGACAAATTCATTAGCTGGCCAGGGTGATCAAGGCCAAAATAATAATTAGGGTCAAGAGAATGACCAGGGTCAGATTCCACAGCCAACTCTTGAGAACTGGCAGCAGTTATTTAATGATCTGCAGGCTTCAGTATTGAGGCAAGAAGAAAAACTCTGCCTCTTGAGACAACAATAGGTTCCTGCAGTGGCCAGTGTATCTGAGGCACCTCCTGTATCGGTGCCAACAGCTGAGCAGTTGCCAGAGGTTGGTAACAAATGGGAGCCTCTCTATGAAAGGTTCAGAAAGCAGCAACCTCCAGTTTTTGAAGGCAGTGCAGATCCTGCTAAAGCAGAACAATGGATGAGCATGATTACCACCATCCTAGACTTTATGAGGGTGACTGGTAATGAGAGGGTGGCCTGTGCCACATATATGTTTCGGGAGGATGCCTGAATTTGGTGGGAGGTTACATCCAGACCAGAAACATTAATGCCCTGAGTTGGGAAGAGTTTCAGACTCTGTTTAACGAGAAGTACTACAACGATGCCATCAGGGCAACAAAAGTTGAGGAATTCATTAGGTTACTTCAGGGGAGTTTATCAGTGACTGAGTATGCCCTGAAGTTTGATCGATTGGCAAACTTTTCCATGGAGTTGGTACCCACTAATGGGACCAGGAGGGAGAGATTTCTCCAAGGGCTACAACCTAAATTAGCCTGAGATGTTTGCATTAACACTGTGGCAGGGGTTACTACCTATGCACAGGTGGTCGAGAAGGCACTCACAACTGAGAGTGCAGAGAACAAGATCTGGCAAGAGAATGTAGCCAGAAAAGAGTTCAGGAGAACATGTTCTCCATTTATGGGTTTAGGTAGGGGTGGAGGCCCCAGTGATCAGAAGAGGAAGGTTCCTGACACTTTCCTAACTCCAGGTCCTGATAGGTGACCCCGTGGTATTTCAATGGGCCGCCAGAGTGGTAGTGAGGCCAAGAAGACTTATCCTGAATGCCCTAGATGCAAGAGGCATCATTTGGGAGAGTGTAGGGCAAGGGCCTGCTTTTTATGTGGAGTAGCGGGTCATCTCAAGAAAGATTGCCCTAAGGCAAGAAAGGAAGAACCCAAGAAAGAGGACAACTCGGCCCCAGCTCGAGTGTTCGCATTGACACAAGCAGAAGTTGAGGCTTCTCCCTCAGTAGTTACAGGTCAGCTTCTTAGTGCTAGAACCCCTTATAATGTTTTGATTGACTCTGGTGCTACACATTCTTTTGTTGCTAGTAGAATTATTGATAGACTGTGTAGACCCTGTGATTTTTATGTTGTGGGGTTTGGAACTTTATTACCCACTAGGGAATTCGTAGTATCCAGGAGATGGGTCAGATCTTTGCTAGTGATAGTGGAGGGTTGAGAGTTGTCAGTGGATTTGATAGAGCTAGTTATGACTGACTTCGACATAATTCTGGGTATGGACTAGTTAGTGAAGTATGGGGCAACCATTGATTGCAGAAGGAAGATGGTTACCTTTGAGCCTGAAGGTGAGGATCCTTTTGTGTTTGTTGGTACTATGCATGGACCCTGCATACCTATGATTTCTGTATTAGGGGCTAGAGATCTATTGCAAGGAGGTTTGTTGCGATATTTTAAGGCTACGCAAGTATACGTAATCGCTTTTGCAGTATATTCCGGTAAGACCGGTATCGTTCCCACGGAGACTGATTTATCAATTACCAAATAATTAATTTTTGGTTTCTATTTGACTAATGAAAATTAGATTTGTGAATTTTTAAAACAAGAAAACAGAATTAAATAAAAATTGCAGAAATCAAATAATAACAAGAACTCAAGGATTAAATTCACCGTAAAATAATTAGGAATCCTAATCTTCTCTACTATCCACTCTATTAATCTTTAATGCAATTACTACTGAAACTCTTCTCACTGAAATGATAGGCATGCAAAAGTGTTAACTATTCGAGTTAAGAGACAGAAAACTCGACCTAATGTGAATTCCCTATATTTCTATGGTCAATTCAAACAATAGGAAGCAATGAATACAACCATAAATCACATAAACCAATTTGATACTCTCGTTCTAAATTGAAATCTATGTCTATTCAATTTTAGCATATTCAAATCTCACTTTTCAAATTTTGATTCAAATTCATAAATCGTATGTAAAAGTTGATCAATCAATCACATACACAATGAACACAAACTAAATAGATTTCAGATGAAGAAGAAATAGGTAAATGCATTAAATCATAATAGAGTTTCAAGAGAGTCAATTAGAAAACCTAAATAGAAATTTAGTTCATGAACATGACTAAATCAAACATAAACATAGAATTTAACATAATCAAAATCAAAAGATAAAGAAAAGAACTCTAGGTTTTTGTTTCTTCTCTAGCCTCCTTGCTTAATCTGATCTCCACCTCTAAAAACGTCATTAAAGAAGCTTTTATAGACCCTAATTCATTTTTGCATGAAAAGACAAGATTACCCTTGAAAATTCCCCTAAATTGTGTTTCCGTACGGACCCTAGCGCTGGGGCGCTGAAACGTAGCGCCTAGGCGCTGTAACCCGCATCAAAATATGCTCTCTGTTTCTCAGCAGCGCTGGGGCGCTACTTTTCACAGAATAAAACTGACTCGTTTTGAACAGCCTACAGCATCAGCTCATCGTATTTTGATCATAACTCCTTCAATATAACTCCGAATTGAATGATTCAAAAAGCTGTAGAAAGATAAGAGAAATATCGACAACTTAAATTTCTATACATGTTTCCAGAAAGTGAATAAATCCTTGTAAAAATGTGGCTTAAAGTCTCATACTTGCGTTATAGAACATAAATGACGTGTGTTGAGCCTCTTTAATGTAGTATCTTCCACACATGATGTCATGAAACTCCACAATCAACACTAAATACATCTTATTCATCATATTTAACATGTTTCTTCTCATCTTATGCCATATTATGTACTTGACCATTAAAACCTGAAACAAAAAGAAAACAAGCGTAAATCTGCACTAAACAATCTTAAATAACTAAAAACACAACCTAAAACGATCTCTAAAACAAACAGAAAATGACTCTAACAAGGTTGCATTGGATTCTTAGCCAATGTGGTTGACACCACTTAGGTCGTGCCGGTGAGACCAGAAGAGACCAGACTAGTTTTTGAATTCCTAGATGTGTTTCCAGAAGATTTACCAAGGTTGCCACCACACAGAGATATTGAGTTCGTGATAGAACTGGCACTAGGGACGAAGCCAGTGTCTAGAGCACCTTAGAGAATGGCCCCAGTTGAGTTAAAAGAATTGAAGGTACAGTTGCAAGAGCTGTTGGATTTGGGTTTTATCAGGCCTAGTTTCTCACCTTGGGGTGCGCCAATTCTGTTTGTAAAGAAGAAAGATAGTTCTTTGAGGATGTACATTGATTACAGAGAACTGAATAAGTTAACAATTAAGAACAAGTATCCTTTGCCAAGGATAGATGCTCTGTTTGATTAGTTGCAAGGTAAAAAGGTATTCTCAAGGATTGACCTTCATTCTGGTTATCATCAGTTGAGGGTCAAGGAGGGAGACATACCGAAGACTGTTTTTCGCACCAGGTATGGGAATTATGAGTTCTTAGTCATGCCTTTTGGATTGACTAATGCCCAGTTGCTTTTATGGATCTGATGAAGAGAGTGTTCAAGGATTATCTAGACCAGTTTGTGATCGTCTTCATCGATGATATCCTGGTTTATTCTCAGTCAGAGTCAGAACATGAGCAACATCTGAGGTTGGTTCTACAGAGACTGAGGGAGCATAGACTGTTTGCAAAGTTCAAGAAATGTGAGTTTTGGCTATCTCAGGTATCTTTACTTGGGCACATTGTCAGTAAGAAGGGGATTAAGGTAGATCCAGCAAAGAGTGAGGCAGTCAGAGATTGGTCAAGGCCAAAGAATGCTTCTGAGGTTAGAAGTTTCCTTGGATTGGAAGGTTATTATAGGCGTTTCGTGGAAGGGTTCTCAAAGATTTCTACTTCATTGACTGAGCTGACACGGAAGAATCAGAACTTTGTGTGGTCAAACAAGTGTGAGAACAACTTACAGGAACTGCAGCAAAGATTGATTATAGCTCCAGTTCTGAGTCTTCCAACAGATCAGGAGAAGTTTGTGATTTACTGCGATGCTTCACATCAGGGTTTGGGCTGTGTTCTAATGCAGTAAGAGAAAGTAATTGCTTATGCCTCACGTCATTTGAAGGAGTATGAACAAAGATATCCTACTCATGATTTAGAATTGGCGGCTGTGGTCTTTGCTTTAACGGTATGGAGGCATTATCTTTATGGGGAGAAGTGTGAGATCTATACTTCTTCACCCAGAAAGATTTGAATATGTGACAAAGGCGTTGGCTGGAGTTAGTAAAAGATTATTATTGTGAGATTTTGTATCATCCAGGAAAAGCCAACATGGTAGCTGATGCTTTAAGCCAAAAGGGTTCGGGACAGATTTATAGTGTGAGGCTAATAGCCAGGGAATTAGCTGATGATATGACCAGAGCTGGTATAGAGTTGCTTGTGGGCCAGTTGGCCAATATTATGCTACAGTCTACGTTGTTGGAGAGAATCAAGGAAGGTCAGTTGGGTGATCCACAACTGATCAAGATCAGAGAGGATGTTTTGGCTGGAGCATCCGGAGAATATTCAGTGTCTGATTTGGGCTTGTTAAGATACAAGGGTCGGATATGTGTTCCATTAGACACTGCGTTGAGGCGAGATATTCTGGATGAATCTCATACTACACCTTACTCTTTGCATCCAAGCACCACGAAGATGTATCAGGATGTGAGATCGTTGTATTGGTGGCCTGGGATGAAGAAGGATGTAGTGGAATATGTGGCTAAGTGCTTAGCATGTCTACAGGTCAAGACTAAGCATCAGAGGACGGTAGGGCTATTGCAGCCTCTGGATATCCCAGAGTGGAAATGGAAGGACATCATGATGGATTTCATGGTGGGGTTACCCAAGATTATTGGTCAGCATGATTCTATTTGGGTTATAGTGGATCTCTATACCAAGTCAGCTCACTTCTTGCCAGTGAGGACTACATATACAGTTGACCAGTATGCAGATCTCTATGTGAGAGAGATAGTGTGCCTCCATGGAGCGTCAAGGTCGATCATGTCAGATTGAGACCCCGCTTTTACTTCCAAGTTCAGAGGGAGTTTATAGAAGGCCATGGGAACACAGTTGAAGATTAGTACTACTTATCATCCTCAGACAGATGGGCAATCTGAGAGGATGATTTAGATATTGGAAGACATGCTGCGAGCATGTGTACTGGACTTTGGTGGATCCTGGAGTAAGTATCTACCTTTGATAGAGTTTTCCTCCAACATCAGTTATCAGTCTACCATTCTAGTTGCACCTTATGAGATGTTGTATGGTAGGAAGTGCAGATCTCCCATTCATTAGGATGAGATAGGTAAAAGGAGATACTTGGGTCCTGAGGCAGTTCAAAGGACCAGTGAGGCCATTGAGAAGATTAGAGCTTGGATGCTCACTTCTTAAAGTAGACAAAAAAGTTATGCAGATCCCAAGCGCAGGAACGTGGAGTTCCAAGTGGGAGACTACGTCTTCCTTAGAGTATTGCCATGGAAAGGGGTGAGAAGGTTTGGGAAAAAAGGCAAGCTGAGCCCTAGATTTGTAGGTCCATTTGAGATCTTCGAAAGGATTGGTCAGGTGGCTTACATATTAGCCTTGCCTCCGGCATTTTCGGCCGTGCATAACGTGTTTCATGTTTCAGTTATTCGAAGGTATGTATTTGATGTGACTCATGTTTTGAGCTACGAAGATTTGGAGCTTGAGGCAGATCTCTCCTATGAGGAACATCCAATCTAGATACTTGATAGAAAGGACAAGGTCCTTAGCACTGTAGAGTCCCAGAATGTTTACTTAGCTAGCTAGATAGATAGTAGTAGTTTGTAGTATTTTAGATTTCGTGGATTTTGTTTCAAAACTAGTAGGACACTCGTAGCAATAGTTATGGATTTTATAATTTTAACCTATAGTTTAGAAATATTATTTATAACATAAGGTTTGATTAATATTTTTGGTCATAGAAATATTTTAATTATAACCTAAGGTTTAGATAGAACCATTAAGAGCATGACACTTTTCATAATTATGTTTATTTAAGGAGTTACTTATAGTTTAAATAAAAGAAAGTTCTAGAAACTCTAGAATCTTCCAGAACCATTAAGAACATGACACTTGTCACAATCTTGTTTATTTGAGGATTTAAGCATTTTAAATGGATAATTCAATATTAGAAGTTTCTAGAAGCTCTAGACCCTTCCAGACCTTGCTGGAATCACGTGTTACTCAGTTAAACCTGATTAATCAACTCTAATTATCCTATATTTGTGCAAAAACGCGTTTAAATCATCTACGTATGCCAACATATCGCAGCCTTAGAGGCGATATATCGCAACACGGGAGATACGAAAAATACGTTGACTTCGCACGAACGAAATCACGAGCACTCAGGATATAGGGTTAGGTGATATATCGCCTAGGGTGGGCGATATATCGGCCCTAGGAGTGGTTTTTTGAACTTCGAGAAATTCAAGCTTGGTTCATCCTTTAACCTCTTGACTTGCCTCTGAACATTTTTGACCAAGTCTTAAGCATCTATTGACTGAAAATTCAAGTATTTTTCATTTAATATTCATTATTTTATTCAAGCCAAAAAGGAGATATTTTCATTCCTTGAAGTCTATAAATAGGACCTAGTACCCAGCCATTTCTCTCATTCGCTTCAAGCTGTGTTCAGAGCCTTCAAGCTGCTAGGATTTCTATAGAGTGATACACTTGGGTTTTGGGGATAAACGCTTTATCATCTTAAGCTTTATAAACACTTGGGTAGTGAGATAAAGTGTGTTTTCGATATTGAAGTGTAGATCAGTTCTAGTTCCTCCATGTAATATTATTCATAATTTCTATTCTTTATGATTCCTTAGTTTTCCTTAAGTTTCTTTCAAATCCTAACTTCTGTTTATGGTTTTGTGGCTAGGTGTTTAAGTTCTTTAATCTAAGGTTCTTCTCGGTAAGTTTTCTCTTTAATGGTTTAGTTTCCTTTTCATCCATTTTCTTTAGAAACTCACCATTCTTAATTTCGGTTTTAGGAGTGTTCTAATCCCGCTTTTGTTCTCAAATATCCCGGTTTTGGTAAGGAAAATATGATAGATTTTATATGTTTATATGATATGATATGATATGTTATGCTTATGTTATGTTATGTTATGTTATGTTATAGTCCTTGGGCACATGACTTGTCTAGCTAGCAAGCCCCAATAATTTATGGGCATATGACTTGCTCGGCTAGCAAGCCCCACAAATCTATGGGCATATGACTTGCTTAGTTAACAAGCCCCAAGAAGTATGATGGCTATTGTAGTCTTATATGATATATGTTTATGATATAGTCTTATGTATATGATTTATGTTATATATTGTTAGTAGATTTTCCTTGCTGAGCATTAGACTCACTCCTTTATTTTTAATGTGATGCAGGAAACTAAATACGGAGGCGGAAGGATTCTTGGTGGCTTGAATTGTGTATTAAGGATGAATGGAATGAATGGGCTGCGAGTCGATCGAGGATGACATTTATTTTAGTTTTTTTTAATTATGTTTTTATGTATTTTCCGCATTTAGCTTTGTAAACAACTTCATTAAATTTAAAGTATTATTTTATTTTAAAACAATGGGATCCCATACCGCTCATTGATGTATTTCAATATTTACTTCAGAGTTTTTAATAAAGTTATGAATATTCTTTATGTATGTTTTCTCAAAAATAGTGGCTATGTTTAGTAGTTTTAATGGTCCAAGGTCTTAGTAATAATTGGGTCATTGTAGTTGGTATCATAGCAATGGTCCATTTGCATGAAGTTCTCCTTGATACACACACTCAAGCTCTGAATCTAACCGCCAATGTAAGTGTTTATGTTTTAGTTATTATGTTTATGTTATTAGCTAACGTTTTAGCCTTATGTTTTTAGTTAAGAATGGATGGAGCCTTAACCTATGACGATATCCAAGCCATTAAGGCCTTAAAAAGGATTATAGAGCCAAGGAATACAGTAGGAGTGCTAGAAAGAATCACTCGGAGATTACTTTTATTCCACAATGAGATAGGTCACCTCCAAACAACTAAGCAAATTATGATGAGAGCAATGGAGCAATATGTTTTAGTGATTAGACGTTTTAAATATTTTCCTATTGTAATTGCAACTTTAGAAGAAATATGGGAGACAATAGATGATGAAGATGAATTACCAGTAGCTATGAGATATTATTTTCTCATACTTAGGTTTACCTCTAAGATGGAATTCCAATTCACAAAAGAACAAAAAAATAGAATCTTTACGAATCTTCTTAGAGGAAATTTTGAGGCTCACGAAAATGATGATTATAAGGAAATAGATAATGATATGTTAGATGAAGGATCAGATATAGAAGATCCCAATTTTTAGATTAGACTGATTCTTTTTTTTGTTTATTTGCATTTATGATTGTACTTAGTGAAAATTGTTTTTCCAAATAAATATCATTGTTATTTTTGAATGACATGTATGAGTTTGATTTTTCTTTTGCAATCATAATAAATAATAAATTTAATAAATAATGACCAAGTTCGGTGAGGGTGGATACAAATCAATGAACCGGGTTCTATATTGAGAGTTAGGAGGCCATAGTGGTGGGAACGATTTTGCTGATTCCACCCCTCCCTCAATATGGTTAACTTTGGAACAACGACGAGTTTTGAGCCTGAGAATTAAGTCATATAGGATGATTAAATGCTCTGCTGTATTATTTATAATAAATATTTATGTATTTTTTCAAAACTGGCCCCATCTTCGAGAGAGATGAACACACAATAAGATGGATACACATTGAGTTTAGAATTCGGTCTTTTATAGTTTCTTAGCTTGAATTAGTATGTGGTATCTTGTTTCTTGGTTTGCTTTGCTATACTCGATGGCTGCCTTATTTTTCTTTCGTTGTTTAGTGAGTGGCTTTGTTTCTTGAGTTAATGATTTTTGTTTCTAATTAGTGTGCTTCAGCATCTTTTTTTAGTGGAGTGCCTTGTTTCTTAGCTCACCCTTTAGTGTGTTGTGCTCTTTATTTGACAATTGTTTTCCTATTGTTTTATTTATCTTGTTTTGGTGTGTTGTTTTTTTCTTGGTGGTGTATTTGCTAATGTTTTATGTTTTTTACGTGGCTTTTTTCTGTTTTGAACTGGTTTTTTAGTTGTTGAATTGTAGTGTGCTTCTTAGAGCATCTTATTAATTTAAGTATTGCTGAAATTTTGATGATTATTGGAATATTAATGGATATATAGTTTTGCTTTACTGCTTGATAATATTGAGTGGAGGTTGTTTGATTTTGATGATGGAATGTGCTAGAATTTTTTATGAAGTGTGTATTTTTTCAACCTTTAATGGTGCTTTTTGTAATTCTTAAGGTCCCATGTCCATGACAAGTATGTTATATTTTAATATTTTTTTATTATTTGCTTGTTGAGCTCTATTCTAAAATAGAAAAATAGGTTTGAACGTCTACACATTTAGCATTGATTTATTTAATGCATATCTTTCCTGACTTGCACAAGAACCTCATATATTTATATGTATATATATATATATTTATTCTTGTAGTGAAAATGGCAGTTTGCTAGCATTGGACTATGGGTAGAAACTAGAATGTTTGTGGTGATATTGATGAGAATGAGTTTTTGGATGGTAAGATAATTATTAATAAGAATATATGAAAATGAAACTTGTTGTACTAACTTTTAATTTCTTGTTGGTTGTATTTGTTGCTTGAGTAAGTTCCCTTAAAAGTTTATATTGATTTTCATACAAAATAGATCTATAGAGATGATATTCTAAATCAATTAGCCCTGTATCTCTCTTACTTATGGTTATTTATTCTTCTTAGTTATTGATTTGTTTTTGTGATCTTATTCATGTGTTACATGTCTTTCTTGGTTATGTTTGTTAGAATGCCTCTAAGAATAATATTGCACTCTTGTTCTAGTTTTTGCAAGTCCATAATGTGCCTTCTAGTTTTATGATATACTTATCCCTTATTAAAATGTACATCTGCCCTTTTTCTTTTCAATTGTAAAGGGTAGTTGCTATGCCTAGAAAAATCAATTTTGGGTCTAGTTTATTAGCTATGTGTAAATGAATCTATGCTTATTTTGACAACCATCTTGTTAAGTTTCTTTCCTTTTAAGAAGCAGATCTTATATTTTAGTTTCTTTCCTTTTTCTTTTAAGAAGGGGATCTATGCTTAGTGTTTGTTTGATTAGTTTAATTATTGGTAAATTAATTATTTTGATTTCTTTTTGTACACATAGGAAAAGTTATGAATGTAATTTTGCTTTCATTTTATTAGCTCAATTGAGGTTATTTCTTTGCATTCTCTATAAGAAAGTGGAATAAATTTTTGTGTAGATTTAGAAGTCCTTTTCAGTTTTATTGCAATTAGCTCTGGGTGATTTGCTTTTCTTTTCGGGGTCATGTATAGTTTTTCCTTGAACATAACATGATTCTACTTCATGTACATACCTGGCTATTTCTTTTCCATAGTTTGGTTAGCAGGAAAATTACAAATTGGTTATGTTTATGTACGTAAATTTCTTATACTTTATAGTCTTCCTAACTTCTTATTATTATTAAATTTTAGGTTCCTCTTGTGAGATTAAATTTTTAACATCTGCTGCACACCTCATAGAATCTCTAGAAAGAAAAAAATTTCCAAAAGGAAGAAGAAGTTGCTTGAAGAGTCCATCATCTAGTCAAGTTATGATATTATGGGGTTCCATCTTTAACTCAAGTTAATATTATTAGATTTCCTAGTTTTGTATTATAAATGCGATAAGATTGGTTATTCATATTTGTTCCAAAATTTATTTTTTAGATTTGTAACTATCTCATTGAATGTATAAGTTTTGTTATTTTAATCTATAAGTTTTCATATTTTTATATAAATGTTTCATTTAAATCATAATTTTTAATTTAAAATAAATATAAATATTCTTTTAGGGCAAGTGAGAGAGCCCTAAAAACTTTATTTAAAGGCACTCAACGGGATGTTTAGGGACGTGTAATGTGCTCCCTAAAAACATTCTCTTATGGCTTGCAACGTGCGACCTAAAAACCATATTTTAGGGCTCACAATGCGTGCCCTAAACAACTTCACTTTTTAAGGCTCTGCCACAAGCGCCCTAATAACTTTTTTAGGGGGCACAATGCGAGCCAGAAAAACCTTTTTTTTTTGTATTAGAGATGGTATTTGTGTTTACTTATTTTATCTTGTGAAATATATAAAAGAAAACAAACCAAGTGAAGGTTGCCTTCAAAGGGATGTTTCTTACTTTTGCAAGTAAATGAGTCAAAATAAACTAACATTAAGGTTTTGTTTATTTTGATCTATTGTGATTTTATCATGTAGCTTGAGGACTCATGATGAACTTTGAGAATTATAAGTCTAGATTTATCTTAGACGATAAATGACTTAATATAAATGAAGAGATCTCTATTTTAAAGTGATATTTTATTATCACTTTATGTGACAAATGTCACGGTGATGCTCCAAAGTTAATCAATTTATTTTGTTGAAAATGACTCCAAAGTTAATCAATTTATTTTGTTGAAAATGATTGATGAATTTGGCCATCATATTATAATCTATACATACAAGCTATGTGATTTGGAATTCCACATTCTATATTACCTTGCTATATATGTATAAAATGAATAAATATAGACATGCTTGATGTCTAAGGTTCTTGTTTGTGAGATATTTGCTTCAAGAAGGAATCAATTTAAAACATAAGGGGAGTTATAGAAACAAAAAGGTTTCTAGAATTAATATTCAAGAAAATGTGTTTATCTGAGTATTAAAGTGTGAAAATAGTGGGAGTGATGACTTGGGGTCAAACTTACTATTTTGATTAATAGGATGTGTAACTATTTTAATCAAACTATAGCTAGCACAAAGTTTGAATAAAATAATGAGAGAGTGATTAAGTATGCATACATGAGAAAAGAAATGACTCAAATGGAATCATATCTACATCTCAAGGGATGAGACTTAGACTCCCTAAAAAGATTCATGGTTGATGGTAACCTATCTTAATATATTTCTCTATATATAGGAAGCTTCTTAGGTAGGAGCATTACTCTTGCCCCTACTATAGGGGTATTTTCTATTTTCGGCACTTGAAAAAAATATAACCCAATTTTTTTTATATGTCTGCGTGCATGCTAGTTATAGTATGCCTCCCACCAATTTTTGAGAATTCTTAGATAATTTACAGTGTCGAAATCAGAGTTCAAACAGTCTATTTTCTTCTAGTATAAAAAAAATTAGGCACAGGTGCAATTTACTGTTTGAACTCTAACTTCAATATTTTAAATTATTTGGAAATTCCTGAAAATTGGCAACATGCCTATTATATATATCATGTACGCCATCATACAAAAAAATTGGATTATAATCTCTCATAGTGTCAATAATTAAAAAAAAAAAAGTCTTTACGTTAGGGGCAAAAGTGATGCCCATACCTAGAAAATTCTTATATATATTATGTCAATATAAACAATGGACTTTTACAGAAATATGGGAAAAATAACACCAGTTTCTAAAAATATGGTAAAACTTAATACGTAAAATATATAGGAACTTACTGAAATTAAAAGTTAAAAATATTGGAATTGATTATAATATATAGACAGACTACCACAAAAACTATACAAACTTTCAAACCATTTTTTGAAAATGGGAAACCCAAAAGAACGAAATTTGTTCCTATGATTCCTCACTCACTCGATCGGTGATTAGATTTCTTTGAACATTACAAGCATTCAATCAATAATCATCAATCACAAACGAAGACTTCAACAAATCATTGATCCTCACAACAAAATCACGATCGCCGATCGTCTTTTGCAACTTCGGTGACAAAGAATGACACCATTGATTCCGATTCAGATTACGATTTCGACAATAAATACAATTCCAGAATATCGAAATTCAATGCTCCGACAACAAACTTTGATTCAAATCCACAACAATCACAACAATACAGAAGAGATTGACTTCTCCGGTAGCACCATTGATTTAGCAACAAATAATCTAAAACAGGTAAACTCAAAAATAAATAAACTAGTTATCATAATTCTAGATTATAATGTAAAAGCAACCTTTATATATATATAGTTAATCAAACACGCATATAAAAAAAGACTACAACCAACAACTTCAATCATCATTTAATTAAACATAACAAGTTACATGTACTATTTTATCCTATAAATTGGACAATGCAATTGAACTATTCCAACTAATAAAAATAATAAAATAACAAAATAAACTAGTTACAGTAAAACAATAGTAGTGTTAATTGTTATTCTGATATATAATGCAGATTGGAACCCATCACATGCGTGATTCAATAGGGAGGAAAATGGAAGGATGAAAATAACTATGATGACTACAGAATGACTGTGTTACTGATACCAACAAATTGTACTCTAAAAAAAATTGGTTTAGTTGGTGAAAAAAGAGATAAAATGCAATGCTAGCAACATCAAAATCAGTTACCAGTTAACCCCAGGAACATTACCAATGAAGATACTCAGTGACAACTCCTTGTTGTTCTATATTGAGCTAAAAAAAAAAGCCAAAATGCAGTAACTCAGTCTCCACTTTGTATCACCAAGATTCATGAACCTTCAATAAAAATATTTGCACAGACTTTAGATGAACTACAAGAAGCATTACAAAACATAGATGTTCAAGAGCTCATTCTACAACTAAACAACAAGCCATTCATTCAAGCAATACAATATGAACAAGGAAATTATAGTACAAGTGACCAGGTACATACATCGCCAAACACACTAGAACTAGCTGATGTTTACCCAAAATATTTATGTGATGACATGGTACGATTGAGGCGCATGTGAGCAGCACGTGACTCTTTTTTGATGAAAGTCTAGTCGACCAACGACCAGGAAATTAAGTTACCCGATAGGCAAATGCAGTTATAAGTTGGATATTTCTAGGATATTTAACTTTCTTTATATGTAAATATCATTATTTTATTATTATTAAAATATGCTTGTAACACAAGTTAAGGATGGCCCATATGTACATCCTTGAGCCTATAAATAGGACTCATGGGATTCATTGAAATGGGAGGCAATTTTTGGTATTCATAGGGAATTTTTTGTAATAAGGAAAGTTATAATGTTTTTATCCACGAAACTTGTACTCATATTCAACCTCGTGAAACTCGTGAACCCTAGTTCACTGATCGCATGTTTTGAAGTTTTACATCAATAAGAACACGAAGTGGACGTAGGTCATTACCATTCTTTGGGGCCGGACCACTATAAATCTTGGTGTCGTTTACTTTCTTGAGTTCAATTCATCTTATTTTTATCATTTTTAGTGACTCTGTGTCGTTGATCAAATCGCTAGTCAACATTTTGGTGCTTTCATTGAGAGTTGAACTCCACGACTTCAAGATAAACAATGGCCAAGAACTCCAAGAGAGCGGGTCAAACTGGGCAGCCATCTGAAAGTGTGCCAAATCCACGTCATCCACAAGGTGTAGTGGAGGATGAGCCACAAGTAGAAGAGGAAGGGGAAGAGGAAGAGATGGATGATGAAACCTTGTGAATAACTTTGATAGTGTTGCAAGAGGAATTAGCCACTCTGAAAGCTAATCAGGAGAATGTTGTTGAAACTATGGTGTTGTAGCAAATGGAGATTGACTGGCAATGTCGAGAACTGAATGAGCGGCAGGCTGACATGGATCGTCGACAGAGAGATGCCACGGTAGCTTTAGAACCAGCCATTCAGTTGGCTCGAGGACAACCTGCACCAACCTTTCAGCCAGATCAGCACCAAACTCTCACCGTCATCAAAATTCACAGTTAGATCATCCCTAGTATCATCACAATCCACCACACCCAAGGAGTCCGCAAAGACCAGAAAAACCTCCTGCTGCTCAGCAAAAAAGGCAAACCCAAAATTCTGACAAGAACAACAAGCAGCAATCACCCTCTTAATCTGGTCGAGATAACGATCAACAGCACAGGAAGAATAGGGACAAGCAGTGTCCCAGATGCCCTAGATGACAAATAGTTGGGGAATCGAACCCTCCTGGTAGGGGACAACGTCCTTCGGGAAGCAGGAGGCAGGTGGACTCAGGCTCTACGGTCCAGGATCCCCCACAACATAGTAATGTCAGGGGACCCAACGACCAACGCAGGCCCCCACCTATTTACCAAGATGGACTAGGAAGAAGAGAGGGGAACATTGCGTACAGTAAGTCGCACACTCACAGGTTGCAATTCAGAGACGACCATGACTATAATGAGGCGGCCTCTGGTAGGAGGAACAATGGTCGGCAGTAGGACGAAAGGGACGGACAACGAAATCCTCCCCCAATGGAGAACTGACCGACAAGCCAAAATTCTGGGGGATAGCCTAAATAACCCAACGTCTTTGACCAACTAGGTGCAAGCGAGTAGAGACGTAGGAATGAAGATCTGAGGGATGTGCTCAATGACCAAAGGGAAAGGCATGACGAGTACTTCCCCCCAGCTCTAGCCGCTCCTGCAATACTAGATGTTGTTCAAGCTCAGACAGATGAAAGGGCACCTCATTTTTTAATAGAATTGTTGTGGCAGAAATCCCGAGAAAATTCAAAATGTCAGTCTAGCCCAACTTCACTGGAGGAGAAGATCTAGTATCTCACGTAAAGAAAGTTTGAGATACAAATGGACATCTAGAAGGTGTCTGAAGATGCTCGATGCAGGATTTTTCCTGCCACTTTGTCTGACTCTACTCAAGAATGGTACTTCAAGTTCCCTCCAGCCAGTATAGTTTCTTGGGAGATGTTTGTGAATGAGTTTTACGAACAGTTTTATGCTGGTCGAGTACATCCAACAGAGGCTAATAAGTTGGTCGACATTCGAGAGAAGGAAGGAGAAACTCTCAAGGAGTATATACAGTGGTTTATGCGAGCAAATGCTCGGGCCAAAACTGTTGAATACGAGGGAAAGATAATGACAATCACAGCTGGGGTGCAATGCCATTCTCCCCTCTGGAGTAGTCTACGGAAGAATGGATTCAAGAGCACTCAAGAATTTATGGATCGGGCAGACAAATATATCAAGCTCAAGGAGGCCATAGCTAATGAAAGAAAGTCCCCAAATGCCTACTAGGGTAAGAAGGAAGACTTAAGAATGGGGGGGGGGGGGGGGGGGGGGGAAAGAACAAACAGTGAACAAACAACATCTGATAACAAGTGCCCTAAACAAAATAGATATGAACCAAGGTTCACCAATTACACTGCCCTGGTCGATAGTCACGTTGAAGTGTATCAGGCCAGTCACACCACCGTTCCTTTTAGGCGACCAGCTCTGATCAGGAAAGACATATCCAAAAGGGATACAACAACATTTTTTCATTTTCACAAGGACTATGGCCATGATACCAATGAGTGTAACCAGCTTAAGGGCAATATTTAGTTCCTTCTTTGACAAGGACTTCTGATGAGATATGTACGAGCAGGAGGAAATTCTCAGCATGAGGCTCACAGAGGCAACGAGCAGGCACTTGTGCGCCAATGTTTGCCTCCTCTGCAGCCAGCTCCTGTTGCTGGTACATTGCTAACTATCTATGGAGGACCATATATATCAGGTGATAGTGGTAAGGCAAGGGGGAGATATGCCAGAACCCTACGTCATGATCAAGACATCGAAATACTAAACGTCGAGGTGTGAACTCCCAAAAAAGCTTGAGTAAGGAAGAATTACTAACTTTCTCTAAGCTAGACGCACAACATGTCCAATTCCCCCACTCAGATCCTCTGGTCATGGATGTTCAGATCGCCAACATGATGGTAAAACAAGTGTTGGTGGATACATGAAGCTCAATCAACATTTTATACAAATCTTCACTGGAAAGACTGAAATTATTAGTGCAAGATTTAGAGCCAAGCAACCAAACCATCTATGGTTTTTCTTGTGAAGAGCTAGCACCAATCAGGTCGATCAGACTCCTAGTCACAGTAGGAACTGCACCCGTGAACAGGACATTGCTTGCTACTTTTATAGTAGTTGATTATCCGTCCACATATAATGCTATGATCGGAAGACCCATACTCATCAATTTGCGAGCTGTAACTTCGGTCTGACATCTGGTCATGAAGTTTCCAACCGATGCAGGTGTTGGGTGCATGTTAGGAAATTAGCGAGAGGCCAGAGAATGTTATAACTCTTTGATCATGAAGGCAAGATGAGGTGGATCGGGGAACGCAGTAGAGAAAAGGTTGTTGGTAGTAAATGAATCACAAGCCCAATTAGGTGAACAAGTCACCAAATAGGGTATTGCCCAAAGTGAGTAAGGGACTTAGATCCTTGCTTTGGGGATTTAGAAGAAAACGTTGGGCCAATGGAGGACCTCAAATAGGTCCAACTAGATGAGAAAGATTCGACCATGGTTGTGAAAGTCAGTAAAAACTTAGAGACAACAATAAAAAATACACTGGTGGAGTTTTTGATGAGGCACCGGGAAGTCTTTACTTGGTCGCATAAAGATATGGTTGGGATAGACCCAGCAGTGATTAGTCATGTCTTGAATATAGACAAAAATCATCCACCAGTGCAACAAAAAAGAAGGCTGCTCGACAAAGACAGATCTAAGGCCCTAAAAGAAGAAGTCAAGAAGCTGAAGGAAAATGGATTCATCAGGGTATCATTTTATCCATCTTGGGTCTCTAATCTCGTACTAGTTCCCAAGCCAAATGGTAAGTGGAGGACGTGCGTGGATTTTACAGACCTTAATAAAGCCTCCCCAAAGGATTGTTTCCCACTTCCAAGAATCGACCAGCTGGTCAATGCTACATCAGGATATGAAGTTTTGTCATTCAAGGATGCGTACTCCAGTTATAATCAAATTAGTATGCATCCACATAATGAAGACCACACTAGCTTTCGAATAGACACGGGACTTTACTGCTACAAAGTAATGCCTTTCGGTTTGAAAAACACTGGTGCGACTTACCAGGGACTTGTCAACCACATGTTCAAAGAACTAATTGGCAAAAACATGGAGGTTTATGTCGATAATATGATAGTAAAGTCGAGAAAGGCCGGTAAACACATCAAGGACCTATAGGAATGCTTCAACATCCTTAACAAATATCAGATGAAGCTAAATCCTCTAAATTATTCCTTTGGTGTTGGATCAGGAGAATTTTTGGGATTCATAGTAGACTCGAGAGGAATCGAAGCCAATCTCGAAAAGATTTGAGCACTGATCGAGATGCAGTCACCAGACAAAGTCAAAGATTTGCAAAGCTTGACAGGAAGAATTACTGCCCTGAGTAGATTCATAACTGAGTCTACTGGCAAGTGTGTCCCATTTTTTAATCTACTCAGAGGAAACAAAAAGTTTAAATGGACAGAAGAATGCGAACATGCTTTTCAGGCGCTCAAAGCCCATATGTCGTAACCACCCATTTTTTCCAAGTCGGTCGAAGGAGAGACTTTATACATGTACTTAGCCATAACAGAGTATGCTGCCAGTGCTGTTTTAATCAGGGAGGAAGAAAACATTCAAAAAGCAGTATACTACATAAGTAAAAGGCTAGTGGGAGCGGAATTACGACCGCCTATAGAAAAATTGGCTTACTGCTTGATATTGGGGTCTAGAAAACTGCGACCCTACTTTCAAGCTCACCCCCTAATAGTGCTTACCGACCAACCACTATGGAAAATCTTGCAGAAACCAGAAGCCGCTGGTCGACTATTAAAATGGGCAGTTGAGCTGGGGCAGTTTAAAATTTCTTATGCACCTCGAGCAGCCATAAAGGGAGAAGCCTTAGCGGATTTCATTGCTGAATTCACCAGAATCCCTGCCAGTGAGTCGATAATAGACATAGATGATCAAAACCAAACTCCGTCTGGAGACTGTTCGTAGACGGGTTATCTAACGAGCATAACACGGGGGCAGGGTTGATCTTAATCACTCCCGAGGGACATCAATTTCACTGTGTCATCAGATTCAACTTTACAGCCTCCAACAATTAAGACGAGTACGAGGCCCTGGTCACAGGTTTGAGACTAGCAAAGATATGAACATAAAGTCACTAAAAATATATAGTGACTCCCAGCTAGTAGTTAATCAGATTATTGGAGAATATCGAGCTAGGGGTCTTAAGATGGTTGCTTATCTAAACAAGGCGAATGATTTACTAGCATAGTTCGAGAAGTATACTCTCCAGCAAGTACCTCACGACCAAAACTCAAACAGCGATGCCTTAGCCAAGTTATCAAGCACCAAAGATGTCGACACTTTGAGCAAAGTACCGGTCGAACGTTTATTAACACCAAGCATTCAAGCGGAAGAATCCTCGCTAGTAATACAAGTGTCTGACACATTGATGACTCCCATCATACAATATCTCGAACAAGGAGTGTTACCAGCAGATAGGAATAATCCGAGGACGCTTCAAAGGCAATCAGCTAGGTTTATCATGTTCAATGGATTCTTATATAGACGGGGATACTCAATTCCTTTATCATGGTGTATCTCCAAGGAAAAGGCTAAGGAATTGATGCAAGAAGTGCATAAAGGATTCTGTGGAGATCATGCTGGGGGGCAAAGTTTGTCAAAGAAGATTCTCCGACAAGGGTATTTTTGGCCTACAATGCCAAGATACCTAGAGCAGCCCTAAATGAGCTTAAATAGATGCAAAGCCCATGGCTATTCACAGTTTGGGGAATTGACCTAATCGGATCTTTCCTCACATGAAAAGGGAATGTCAAGTATGCAATAGTTGTTATGACTACTTTACAGAGTGGGCTGAAGTTGAACCACTCGCAACAATCACGACCAAGAAAGTATTGGATTTTGTTGTCAAAAAAATTGTATGCCGATATAGTTTATCGAAAAAGATTGTATCAGATAATGACACAATTTAACATCAACCTTTTCACCGATTTCTGTGAGTGGAATGTATCACGAAGAGCTTTTTGTTAGTTGCCCACCCACAAGCCAACATATAGAATGAAGTTGTGAACAAAACTCTGAAGGACACACTAAAGAAAAGGCTCACAGAAGCAAAGGGAGTGTGGTCATAATAATTTCTAGAAGTACTTTGGTCGTATAGGACATCTCACCAAACAACAACAGGCCATGCGCCATTTTCCTTAGCCTATGGGTATGAAGCCATGTTACCTGTTGAGTTAGATCCACCATCTCATAGAAGGCTGACATACGACTAGAATACGAATAACTAGTTATTAATGGAGTCTTTGGACTTGGTCAACAAAAGGCACGAGCAAGCTCAACTATGAGTTTCAGCTTACCAACAAAAGGTTGCTCGATATTTTAACTCTAAAGTACGCGAAAGAAAGTTTGACGTGGGAGATTTGGTACTTAGAAGAGTTTTTCTTAACACTCGCGATCAGGCTGCTGGAGAACTCAGACCAAACTGAGAAGGGTCATATCAGATTGAAGAAATCCTTCAACCAAGCACATACAAACTTGCTCACTTAAATGGAGATCTCATTCCATGCTATTGGAATGGAGAACACCTGCGCAAGTATTATCAATGAACAATTCTTTTTAAAGATTTGGCATGTATTAGTTTTACTTTTTACAAGTTTTTGAACAAGGGTTGGCCAGTTAGATGGCTGGTTGCTTATAAGTAAAAGATCAATTTTTTATCACTCGTACAGACACGAATCTTGTCCATTTTATTACGAGAAATAAAAGGAATTGTGCGCAGCTAGTTATTCTTTCCAATTATTGTATTTCTTACAAGTATTTTCTCATTATGTGTGTTGTTTTGCTATATTATCATTAATTGTGTATAAGTATACGAGCAGTAATGTTCGAACAGGTATTGGTCAATGGAAAGTGACCGAGAACCTTATAATCCTTGATCACTTGGGGGGCATATAAGATACTAAGCGAGCAAAGCATATGCATATCATAAACATATGTAAACACACAAGAAAAATAAGGGAAAGCATACTAGGACACTTAAAGTATTTTTTCAAAATTTTTAGTTAATTTTGCGAAATCATAATAAAGTGTTATTCTGAGTTCGGTCATACGAGCAGCAGATGTTATAATAGCAACAGTAATGTGCAACTATTATAATATCAAAATGAGATTTATTTACACCACGAGCAATTGCTGCTGAGATGTAATTAAAAATATTAAAAGGTAAATAAAACTGCCTTAGGCAGCAAATTGTCTCAACACCACGAACAATTTGTTTAGCTGTTTTAATTACATAAATAAAGATGTCTACTGTGCAGCTAAAGGGGGGTCCTGTTGAGACTATTGATAGGTTGAAGGGCCAACTTCTTCTTCAGCAATGTCTATGCCCGTCGCCAAGGAAATTTCAGGAGATTCTTGAGTACTTTTCTCCTCTTCCAACCGAGCAGCGCACTTGGCAAGTACAATTTGTTTTACCTGCTCAGGAAGGTAATCAAAATTTGCATCTTGATTATTCTTCAAGAACATGTAAAAGCAGTTGAAGGTGGCTCCTCCAAACCTCTCCAAGTTTTAGGCATTTTTCTCTTCGAGCAGTTTGACTCAGTCCTCCAGTCCAGTGGCCTCCTTCATGCTAGTCCAGATCTTCTTACCACTTAGCTACCTCATTATAGTTGGACTCGAAGGCTTCCTTAAATTTTTCCTTAGTCGCAATAGCCTTAGTCAGGTCTTCTTGGCTTTTATTCAGCTCCTCGGTTAAAACAGTAGCTTTCTCTTTAGCTGCGTTAACCTTGGCCACCCATGCCTTGATATCCTCGGCATACTTTAAATCGACCTCCTCAGCGCAGCACCAACCATTATTCATGGTCAAAATACCCTGCGAACAGTGGAAAAATGAAGTTGTCAGAGCTAATCAAATGAAATGTTGTTCGACTAAAATACAATGTAGAAGAAACTTACACCGAGGGCTTCATTGAACCCACGATCAAGGACATGGTTGGGTTTCAGCGAAGGGATACAAGCAAAGGCCTCATGGCTACAACGGTTTTTGGATAGTTTCTGCAGTTTATCATTTGTTAAGCTATAAGCATTGCTCAGCAATTCTGCTACCAAAGATCCCCCCGTCTGGTCGGTGGAAGGCCCGGTGCAGGGAGGAGGGAGAGGTGTAGTTGTTCTAGAAGGAATAGAAACTAGAGGGTCCTCTGGTCGAGCCCTTTTTCTTGAAGGTTCCACACTGGCTTCTCCAGAATTTTTTCTGCTCGACTTCTTCGTGCTCCCTGGTGTGCCTCCAAAGGCGTAGATGTCGAATGTGTCGTCTGATTGAATGACTACAAAAATAAAATAAAAACGAGTAAAAATGTCAAGAAATAAGAGTTGGAGGGTAAGGAAACAAACTAGAAAGAAATTCTAAGTAGTATACCCAAACTACAATTACTGGTCGCTACATTATTTAAAGAACTGCTGCTACACTCACTACCTGCCTCGAAGAAGTCTAAGCTAAAACAATGGTCGTAAATTTAAAGTTGTTGTCCCTATCAAATAAATGATAAGGGATGGGAAGTTTATATAAGAGTGAGAAATCTATACTGTTCTCGTCAAATGATTCGAGTATAGGACCAACATATTCTGGTAGATTTTGTTTTCCCCTCCCGTGTTTGGAAGGGGTAATGGTTGGTTGAGTATTAGGGTTGGGCTCTCGAATGGTCACTCCCGTTGGTCGACGTCTTTGAGGCTGTGGCACATCCTGTTGTTGCTCGGGGTTTTCTTGTGCTTCAGTGCCGTCTCCAGTGGCACTCCCCGCAGTTGATTCCCTCACTTCCTGGTGAGGTTCTCAAAGGCCGACCAACCTCAAGTTACTCTCCACGACCAACTCTTTGATGCTATTTTCTATTTTCGTCATGTTGGCTAGGGTTGTGGCTCTTATCTACATTTCTGGACTGGGGTTCAGTCGATACCATGGACCTAAGTATAATGCAATCTAACTAAGAACAAGGGAAAAATGTATAGCGACTAGATAAATGTCGAACAAAGATTAAAAAGTTTACCTCCTTGTGTGAAGGCCATGTTGTCTGCGACCAGGTCGGTCGTAAGGATGTACTCTTGGAAGTACTTTCCTACATTGGACTTGTAGGTTATGTGACTCAGGGGTGTACGAGCGGATTCCTTGTGGTAGAATAGAAAAACCCCATGTTTTTTTTATTGGGGTTGGACTTAAGATCGAACAGGTAGTAGATATCATAAAGGGTAGGCACAGGCCATTTTTTGTGGTTGTATGGGATATAGAGGCCATTTTTTGTGGTTGTATGGGATATAGAGTGCTGAAACATTGGGAGTTATTTGGAAAGGGGCAACCTCGAAATAATTGGTCACCCCTCAGAAAAAGTCGTGCAAGGGAAATATTGCCCCCGCTTCTATATGATACCTCAACCAGGCGCTGTAGGGGCCTCTGGACACATTTTCCCTTTGGTCGGTTGTAGGTTTGTATAAAGTAATCCTAGGAAGCCCATACTTCTTAGGATACTTGGCCACCATCCTGGTCGATATGTTTCTTGGAGGGGCGATGTACCAGACTACCACTGCTCGAGGGCCATCACGTGGACGGGCTTTGGGCTGGATATCTGGTGGTGAAAAATTTAAGGGTTGAGGATCATTTGAAGGACCCTCGGTATTGGCTACAGGCTGGCTAGTAGGAGAGGTTGCAGGTTGGCTGGTAGGAGAGATTGTGGGTTTTCTTTTTGTTATATTATTTTATAATATAATGTAATATTATATTATATTATAATATAATTTTTTACATTAAATAAATGTGACAAAGAGTGTCACATATTGTAACATATAATAGAGAGTTACAATATTTAGATATATGAGATATATCCAAATAATGTAACATATTTGGTGTTACAAATTTGTAACTTCCAAATATTACCCTTTATTGTGTAAATTTGTTGTTACACAATATTGAGATGAATTTCATAATTCCATATGTGATATGGCTATTAGAGATATGATTTTAACCCCAATAATGTGTTTTGGGAATTACAAAATCATTTAGGAGGGTTTGGAACCGTTTGGAAAAACAACACATTTTATAGTGCTGAAATTGGTCGGTGGCCACGGCCTGTGGGACAGAGACTAGTGGTCCGGCCACTAATGTCTAGTGGCCGCGGCCACAGGCCAAAAACTGACCAATTTTTCAGTTTTTTCAATCTTTTTTGAACGGCTCAAAAAACCCAAATAACTCCCAAATCTCATTTTTAATTCCATATTAATCCAATTAAACATTGGTAATAGCCATGGGGGTTGGTGGAATTTGAAATTCAAAGGGTGTCTCTAAACTCTATAAATAGGAGCCTACAGCTCACTTGTAAGACAACAACATTTCTATCCATTAGAGCACTTGGCTAGAAACACCTTGACGCTTGATAATTCAAGAAAGCATTTCCTATAATCTGTGAGAGATCCCTTAGTGCTTGAGTTAGGGGGAAATAAGCTTTTGGACAAAGGTTTCAAACCTTGTTCAAGTTGGTGATCCCCAACACTCTTCACTTTGGTAGTGTGAGTGAGAGTTGTTTCTATTTAGTTTGTTAGTTCTTTCTTTCTACTCTATTTCTCTTCATCTTCATATTCTTCTCTTTTGTTTATTTGTATTTCTTGTTTTGAGTTGTAATCTTCTTTTCTTTATTTCAAACACTTTTACTTTACTTGTAATATTTTGCTTTGAGTTGTATTTTCACTATTCTATTCTTCTTCTCTTCTTTTTGTTCATTAGTTTATTTTTATTTTCAGTTATAGAGTTGTAACTCTTTTTAATCAATCATTATTTATTTGTAATATATTTCATAGAGTTGTAATTTATTATTATTTCCATTGAGGCAAAATACATATTTTCCTAACATTCAAAAGCTTATCCCTTGTTTGTTTCAATGGAAGGTGATACCATCAAGATCATGAACCAAGACCTAGTGAGGTTGGATAGGTTTGATGGATCCAATTTCACTAGGTGGCAAGACAAGGTGAAATTCCTTTTGACAACACTCAAGATAGCCTACATCCTTGAGTCATCCTTGGCACCTCTAGTCGAGCCATCCGACAAAGACACTCCCGAGGAAGTGGAGAAGAGAAGGAAGAGGGAGGAGGGCAACCTTCTTTGTAGGGGTCATATCCTTAATGCCTTATCTGATACGCTCTATGGCCTCTACATTGAGACCAAATCAGCCAAGGAGATATGGGATGCACTTGAGAAAAAGTTTAAGGCAGAATAGGAAGGCACCAAAAATATTTTGATATCTCAATACTTCGATTTCAAATTTTTTGGTGATAAACCTATTCTTCCTCAAATTCATGAATTACAAATAATTGTTAACAAACTGAAAGTTTTAAAGATTGAGCTTCCCGAGGCCTTTCAAGTTGGTGCTATAGTTGCTAAATTACCACCAACTTGGAAGAGCTATAGGAAAAGAATCCTTCATAAAAATGAGGATTATTCTTTGGAGGAAATCCAAAAACATATTTGAATCGAAGAGGAATCGATATGTAGAGATAAACTTGTGGAGGGGTCTAATGGAGAGACTTCCAAAGAAAATGTGGTGTCACAACCAAAACATCCCAAAAACAAAGGGAAAAAGGGTAATGAGAAACCGTTGGGTCCAAAAACTAACCCAAACAAGTTTAAGGGAGAGAAAGGCCCTTGCTTTGTGTGTGGGAAAAATGGTCACTATGCTAGAGAGTGTAGGCATAGAAAAGACCAACAAGGACCTAAGGTGAACGCAACTCAAGAGGAAAACATAGTTGCTACCCTTAGTGAGGTGAATGCGATCCAAGGCAAGGTGAAAGGGTGGTGGTATGATACATGTGCCACCGTCCATGTCACCTATGACAAATTATTGTTCAAGACCTTTGAAGAGTCAAACGGCAACCATGAGATACAAATGGGCAATGAGGGCAAATCCAAGGTACTTGGCAAAGGTACTATTGAAGTCTACTTCACCTCCGACAAGAAAGTTACATTAGTGAATGTACTTTATGTTCCCGAAATGAGTAGAAACTTGGTAAGTGGTGATTTGCTTGGCAAGCCCGGCATTAAAGCCGTTTTTGAGTCCGGTAAACTTATACTTACCAAATCAAATGTATTCTTGGGAAAAGGGTACTCTTGTGAGGGAATGGTTAAATTGTGCACCAATGATGTAACTTTCAATGTTATAAATAAAAATGCTAATTTCGCCTATATTGTTGAGTATGATTCTTTATTTTTATGGCATCTTAGACTATCGCATATAGGTTTTTCTACCATGAAAAGAGTAGTAAAATGTGGTATGATTGCATGCAATATTAAAAACTATTATAAATGTGAAACATGTGTTAAGGCAAAAATGATTAAGAAACCATTTCCTAGTGTATAAAGATCATCTAATTTACTAGATTTAATCTATAGTGATCTTTGTGAATTAAATGGTGTTTTAACTAGAGGTGGTAAAAGGTATTTTCTTACTTTTATAAATGATTTTAGTAGATATACCTATGTGTTTCTTTTAAAGCATAAAGATGAAACTTTTGATGCTTTTAAATTGTATAAATTAGAAGTTGAAAATCAACTAAATAAAAAGATTAAGGTGCTAAGAAGTGATAGCAAAGGAGAGTACTTCTTTAATGAATTCAATACATTTTGTGAAGAAAATGGTATAATTCATGAGTGCACTGCACCTTATACACCACAACACAATGGTGTTGCCGAAAGGAAAAATATGACTTATCTAGAGATGATAAATTCTATGTTGGTGTTTTCTAAGTTGAACTTCAACTTATGGGGTGAAGCGCTTTTAACTGCTTGTCACATTCTTAATCGAATACCGATGAAGAAAAATGAGATATCTCCATATGAGTTATGGAAAGGAAGAAAACCCAACATAGAATACTTCAAAGTGTGGGGGTGTCTTGCATATTGCAAGAAAAATGAACCTAATAGAACAAAGTTAGGTTCAAGAGCCATAAAGTGTGCTTTTGTGTGTTATGCCAACAATAGTAAAGCTTATAGGCTATTAGACTTAGAGTCTAATATTGTGATTGAATCTAGAGAAGTTGATTTTTTTTAGAATATGTTATATGACAACAATTCTCAATTTTCAACATCTCTAAAGGAGAATTTGTTATATGAGAACAATTCTCAAGCTTCTACATCCAAAGTTGATTCTCAAGAGGAGAATTCTCAAAAGGAGGTAAAGCAACCCTTTGAACCTAGAAGAAGTCAAAGGCTTAAAGATCATAAAAGGTCTAGTAGTGGATGAGATAGATTCACAACGAATTTCATTCTACATGGTAGAAGGAAATAGAGAGGAAGTCATTAGGAAAATTCCTATTGTACTTCTCGTTGAGGATGATCCTAAGACTTATAGAGAAGCTATGCAATCGATAGATAGTGCATTTTGGAAAGAAGACATCAATGATGAGATGGATTCCATTCTTTCCAATAATACTTGGGAATTGGTAGAACTCCCATCGGGGTCTAAGCCAATTGGGTGTAAGTGGGTATTTAGGAGAAAATACCACACTGACGGCACTATTCGAACCTTTAAAGCTAGATTAGTAGCAAAAGGGTTTAGGCAAAAGGTTCAGGAAAGAGAATGTATCTACTATCTACTATCTCATTCCACTATGGAAGCAGAGTTTATAGCTCTAGCTACTACCGGGAAAGAGATTGAATGGTTCAGGGATCTGTTGATAAAGATTCCCCTATCAAAGAGAATGTATCTACTATCAATACATTGTGATAGCCAAGCGACATTGGCTAGAGCATACAACGAAGTGTATAATGGGAAGTCTAGACATATTAGTCTAAGACATGGATATGTAAGAGAATTGATTCAAAGATGAGTCATCTCAATATCCTATGTGAGAACAAGTGAAAATATGGCGGATCCTTTCACTAGGCCACTAACGAGGGATGTAGTGGCTGCATCATCTCGAGGGATGGGACTTAAACTCCCTAAAGAGATTCACGATTGATGGTAACCTATCTTAACACTAGTTATTCAACTAGTGTTAGGTTCAATAGGTAACAACAAGTCAATCAAGTGAATATTAGTTGTACTCAAAACAAGTCTCATCTGAGATATTGAGTACTTGTGTGTTACCAAAGTTGAGGGTTAAAATCGAAGGTTTTTTTATAGAATTCAGTCTTGTGAAGACAAGTATTTTTGGTAACAAAATACTGTAAGAATTCTACCTATACAGAACTAGGGGTGGTGCCGCCTCTCATGAGAATTGGGAGTATTCTCAAGAATTTCCATGAATGGAAAGTGCACATGGCCATTAACGGTGCAAAGAGAGACATAGAGGTCTCAAGTGAACATCACAAAGGTGTGTGTGTTATCACCGATTTATTATCATGAAAAGATGGTTCAATGCCTAGTGCAACCAAATTTTCGACAAATTTTGTGATAATTACACTATAGTAAAGTTCAAGTTGAAAAACACTTTGCTTTATGCACTAATGCAATGACTCCTATAAGAGAGAGTTCTTATTTAATCAAGTGGGGGATATGTTATATTTTAAAATATAATGATTGATTAAACAAGTGTTACAATAGATAACTATTTAATCTAGTGGGGGAATGTTACATTTTTTTATAATATAATGCAATATTATATTATATTATAATATAATGTTTTAGATTAAATCAATGTGACAAAGAGTGTCACATATTGTAACATATAATAGAGAGTTACAATATTTAGATATATGAGATATATCCAAATAATGTAACATATTTGGTGTTACAAATTTGTAACTTCCAAATATTACCCTTTATTGTGTAAATTTGTTGTTACACAATATTGAGATGAATTTCATAATTCCATATGTGATATGGCTATTAGAGATATGATTTTAACCCCAATAATGTGTTTTGGGAATTACAAAATCATTTGGGAGGGTTTGGAACCGTTTGGAAAAACAACACATTTTATAGTGCTGAAATTGGTCGGTGGCCGCGGCCACTGAATGTTGGTGGCCGCAGCCTGTGGGAAAAAGACTAGTGGCCGCGGCCACAGGCCAAAAACTGACCAATTTTTCAGTTTTTTCAATCTTTGTTGAACGGCTCAAAAAACCCAAATAACTCCCAAATCTCATTTTTAATTCCATATTAATCCAAAAATTGGTAATAGCCATGGGGGTTGGTGGAATTTGAAATTTAAAGGGTGTCTCTAAACTCTATAAATAGGAGCTTATAGCTCACTTGTAAGACAACAACATTTCTATCCATTAGAGCACTTGGCTAGAAACACCTTGAGGCTTGATAATTCCAGAAAGCATTTCCTATAATCTGTGAGAGATCCCTTAGTGCTTGAGTTAGGGGGAAATAAGCTTTTGGACAAAGGTTTCAAACCTTGTTCAAGTTGGTGATCCCCAACACTCTTCACTTTGGTAGTGTGAGTAAGAGTTGTTTCTATTTAGTTTGTTAGTTCTTTCTTTCTACTCTATTTCTCTTCATCTTCATATTCTTCTCTTTTGTTTATTTGTATTTCTTGTTTTGAGTTGTAATCTTCTTTTCTTTATTTAAAACACTTTTACTTTACTTGTAATATTTTTCTTTGAGTTGTATTTTCACTATTCTATTTGTCACAACCCGAATTTGCTAATCGGGCTTAGGGCCTTGATTAGTGTGCCTGGAGGGCAATAAATGGATTAATATGCTAATACGTGGATTTATGTGTATATATGGTAATGATGCATGTTTAATTGAGTTAAATGTGCATGTGGGCCCCGTCTGGATATTAGAGGCACAAATGTGATAACTGTTATATATGTGATATGTCTGTGCAGCACGATTCGAGACAGTCTTGGGGAGCGGTTAGCCAGAGAGTCACAATGGGGTTGAGATTCCGACTCGGGGCGAGTCGAGGGGTAATTTGGGTACTAGGTGTTATGGGATTATCAGGACATGAAAATAAATATTTGGAGATATATTTGGGGATAGAGTGTCTAGGCGGGAATATTGGGGAAATTTACCATTTTGCCCTCGGGGACGTTTTGGTACCCCGAGCCTTAAGGTAACCACATAGACTTAAGCTGAATAAAACAAAAAGGAAGAATTAATTAGAAGCTTTGGGAACCGACTTACACCTTTCTTCTGAACTAAGGATAGCTTCTCACCATTCCTATCTTTCTCTCCTTCATTTTCTAAGAAACAACTCAAGAAAATTCTGGTGTAAGCTAGCTTAAGCAAGGAATTGGGCTGAGAAAACTTAGGAGCTTGAAGCTTGGGGATTGAGGATCAAACTCAGGGACTAAGCTCTGCAAGGTAAGCTCTATTTACTAAGGTTTTGTCTAGAATTTCTGCTGGTTATTGGGGATTGCATGTTAGTTAAGCTTGATCTATTTTTGGGTACTCTAGCTGAGTTTTGGAGCAGGTTTTTAAAGGGTTTTTGTGCTATTATTGAGCTGAAAGGATTGAGTTGGTTATCTAGGATTTTCAGCTAAGCTTTGGGTGAATTGGCTTGAGGAAAAGTGTAGAAAGATGGTGAGAAAATCTGGGTTCGGAGGTGAAGGTCGCGGCCCGTGTTCGCGCACGGCCATGTGTGACCGAGAGGTTCATGCTCGCCGCGGCCCGTGTGGGTGTCAGTGGGAAGCTAGCCTCTGTTTTGAGGCTAGCCGCGGCGCTTATGGGTAGGGTCGCGGCTCTTAGTACCAATTTATGTTTTTAAGGGAGTTTAGGCTTGGGAACTCATTGGTTAAGGCTCAGGATGGATTTTATCACCCAGATTGATAGAATTCAAGGTCCCAGAGGTTAGGATTATGGCTTAAAGTTATTTATTGGATTAGAACTTGATGGATGGATATTGTTAATATGTTGTGACTAGGGTTTCGGCGAGGCTCAAGTTAGAGGACTGTGCTCGGGACATCGGTGCCCGGAGAGCTCGGGACTCAGGTAAGAAAACCCTTTTTCCCATAGAGCTTGTATGCAGGGCTGAGCCCAATGTGTTTGAATAGAACTGGTATGCAGGGCTGAGCCCATTGTGTTTGAACTGCGAGGCGTAGCCCTTTAACTGAATATGTTAGAATTATGTACTTGTCTGTTATGATAAGTGTGTTATCATGTGAATGATGAGCAAGATCCGGGAACGGCAAAGGGCCGGGAACGGTGTTAGGCACGTTGAGTGCAAGGCCGAGAATGGCAAGGGGCCAGGAGCAGCGTTGAGTACATGGAGTGCGAGTTGCCAGGGCGAGTCCCTAGAAGGATACCTGGGATATCCTCACGGCTTGGTCCGTGAACCCAGGGCTTGGTAAACGCCTGGGACGGCTAGGCCGTATGTGTTTAGCCCATTGGTGGCCTGTGTATATGCTTGATATATGTGTTGCATATGTTATCTGTTTGTGGGCTTTCTTGCTGGGCTTCGGCTCACAGATGCTCTGTGGTGCAGGTAAGGGTAAAGAGAAGGTCAGCCAACCATGAGTATAGCAGGCGTGAGGCGATGTGTACATGTTTGGCCAGCCTGGCTGCCATAGCCAGAGGATTTTGGGAGATGCTTGTAAATTAACTTAGATTTTGTCGTTTAGTCGACTTGGTTCAATTTTTATGTTGTAAATATTTCTAAATTGTATTTTGGGATCCCAGGTGTCAAAATTTTATGATTTTTAATGCTATAGTGTTGTTTCTAAAGTTTTTCCTCTGTTTATGGCTTAATTACACTGTTTATTCTAAAACCTCGATTAGCAAGTTGATCGCTCGTCTTTAAACTCACTTAGTAACGACTCTAAGGAAGTACGGCGTTACACTATTCTTCTTCTCTTCTTTTTGTTCTTTAGTTTATTTGTATTTTCAGTTATAAGGTTGTAAGTCTTTTTAATCAATCATTATTTATTTGTAATATATTGCATAGAGTTGTAATTTATTATTATTTCCATTGAGGCAAAATACATATTTTCCTAACACTTTTTCTATGAGCGATGTGTTTGAATGACCCATATTCAGTTGGTTATGTGAAGGATTGTGAGAAGGACTAGTCGTAGGGTTTGGGTGTGAGGCTGGAGGCTCTGAAAAAGGAAGAGAAGACTGTTCTTGATTGTTGACGTTGAGAACTCGTCAACTAAGTTGAGTTGGAAAAAATTATCAAGTAAGGATCGTCAATAAAAAATCTATAGAAATCCAAGTAATAACTCAAGAACAATGACAGAATAACAATGGAGAAATCAATCAATCTTTCATTCACTCTCAAGCCTTTGCTACAGTAAAACTTCCAACCCCCTTTCAGGTGGGGTTAGAGTTCATTTTATAGTAGGCTCTAATGGCCCTGGGTACATGGTGGTCCTTGGACCAAAGGGGTACATAAGTACTCTGTCAAGAGAGTGGCTTCAGAGGTTGTGGTCGTACATCCAGTACAGGGGCAGGTGTCAGGAGGATGCCTCCACTACTTGTCTGTACCAATGTCTGATGAGTGGTGACAGGCATAGTGGCGCAGGTAGTAGTGGTGTCGACTCTGACTCCTGGCCATAGATGTACGGGCCATCACTCTTATCCCTGCATTCCCACTCCTCCATTGGTATGGGTGTCCGTATTTTGACGTACAAGATCTTGAGGGCTATACTCAGCATGGGAACGTACAAGTACGTTCCATTCAACTCCTACCCGGGTCCCTAAGCGTTGGGGTCCATCTGATGGCGTGGCTCCTATGCGGCTCGCGAGCCCCCTTCGCGAGGCCTCCCTTGCATGGACACCTGATGATGTGGCTCCTCGGGGTACACCCTCCGCACGGCATGGAGCGTTCGGGGGCGCGAGTCCGGATGCATGCCCCGATGCGAGGCCATGGGGCTTCGGACGCGACGCGAGGCCACGGGACGGTGCCTGCTTCGGACGCGACACGAGGCCGCGGGGCCGTGCCTGCTTCGGACGCCACGCGAGGCCACGGGGCCGTGCCTACGCATACCAGACGAGGGGCCTCGCCTGGTGTTGGGCGCGCGCGGGACGAGGGGGCCTCGCCTGGTGCTGGGCGCGCGCGTGACGAGGGTCCTCGCCTGGTGCTGGTGCGTGCGAGACCATCTGGGTTGCCGCGCGAGTGGCAACAGTGGCTCGGGGTCATTCCAACCCAGCCATATTTTTGGGGCGTTTATGGGGCCTAGCATACATGTTGAGTCTTTTAAGGGCGAGGAATATTGAGTGTTCACATTTGCCCCCCAGTCTAGGAAAGTACCTTTAGGTGCTCTTGTAGACTATTCACCTTGATTCTTATAAATAGGCCTCCATGCAGGGCTAATATTTTCACCTCACTCCCTTGGCTTATTGGTTTGGAGAGCCCTTCCTTTTTCAAGAGGTAAGGGGTTCAATCCCTCACAACCTCATTTTTGCCATAGCTTCTTTTATTTTATTTTTTCAATTCATTTTCATCACTTTTTATTTATTTATTTATTTTATTATTATTATTATTTTTTACATATGGGCTAATTTTTTGGAGTATCTATTTGGTGGCTAACACATCTTTCTGGTCCATTCTTGCAGACGCGTATTTTCGACCCTTTGGTGCTTTTCGCCCCTCGACCTCCTTTTGACCCCAACTTCGCTCTCTTAACCGCTTGAGGTATATTTTCTCTCCCTCTCCCTTTTTTTTTTTTATCGGGTCCAAACAAGAATTATTCGAGATGAGGTACCTTAGCCTGAGCTTGTAGTGAATTTGACCATATACATGCCCCTCTTTTTTTATAACCTGTAGTGGGCCATTTAGGATGCTTGCATCTAGAGATATTAAGCCTATTCCTCTGTGTTTTGTAGCCATCCCCTCATTTATACGCGAACCCCCTTTTCGCTTTCAGGACGAGGTCTCATGGCCAGTGACGGCCCGTCCGACGTACCTCCGGGGGCTGAATTTATTGACCTGTCCTCAGACTCAGAGTCCCCTGAGGGAAATCCTCACCAAGACTATGACTCCTTAAGGCAGGCCCGCATCCGCCACCTTAAGTACATTGCTGAACTTAGGCGCAAAATTTGGGTAGTGGAGAGCGAAATTGACTTGGTGTCTAGAGGAGACGGAGGACCTTCACCCCCAGACCTTAGTGACCATATAGCGCGCCTTAGGATGACCCTTTTTGAATTACAGTGGGAGTTAGAGTTTATGGAGGGACACCTTCCACCCGAACCTCCCATCCCATCCTCGCCTGATGACGGTCATGGGGCTGCTACCGCCTCTCCTCAGCCCCTAGTCTCAGTTTTTCCTAGCTTAGCACTTCCGCCATCGCTCCCTCGATGGAAATCTCTTGCTAGGAAGAAAAAATGGAGGGTCAAGTGTTATGTCTCTTCCTCACATTTTTCTTTTGATTTTGCAGATATGTCGAGGGCACGCCGACATGTATCTATCCAGGAAGAGGACGACGCTCCTTTACTGGCGTCCAGTCTGGTGTCGCATGTGTCCACAAACAAATTGAAGGAAATAGTGAAGCACTATCGTGTTCCCCCAGAATACGCCTTATATGCTCCTCAGGAGGCATGCCGGGCTGACCGCCCTAGGAAGGGTCTTGTGGCTTTGAGTGAACACATTTTGAAGGCGGGTGGCACCATTCCCTTGCACCCGTTTTTCGTAGCGGTTCTCAACTATTTCGACCTGGCCCCTCTTCAGCTGTCACCCAACAGTTGGTTGACCCTAAGTTGTCTTTTTTTTTTTTGGTTCAAGGAACGGGCTGAACGCGCCCCAACGACACAAGAGGTGCATTTCCTGTACAACCTCATGGGATCCCCCAAGTACAAGGGCTTCTACTATCTACAGAAGGCCAACAACGAGCTCCCCTTGATAGAGGGCTCGGTGTCCAATCCAGGGTCTTGGAAGTAAGACTTTTTCTTCGTAGAGGGCCCTTTCTCTGTCCGTGAAGATTTCCGCGCCGGCCCCAGTAAGTACCCTGGTTCTCCTTTTCTTCTTGTTAGAACTTATTGTTTTGTACTCATGCTTGTACTAACACTGGCGTGGATCGTGCAAAGCAATTTGTTGTTCCTTCGGTTATTAGGTCGGAGGCGAAGGCCGTGAATGACCTCATTAATGCAGACTCCTCCATGAAGAAGGCGACATTCTTATTCACCGTGGCAAATCTCAACCACCACCAGTTGTCCCCGGTCTCATACCCCAAGCTCCTGTGGTCGGTTACAGTGTCTAAGAAGACAATGGCTACGCCGGCCGAGCCGTTCCTAGACGGTGGTGAGGCCGAGGGGGAGCCGGAGGAAGCCCCCTTTGAATGTGGGGGATCTCACCAGCGCCCCTGTCCCCTAGGGGATTCCCCCCTTATGGCTCCTACGACCAGGACATGGCCTTCCAACCTCAGGACCAACACGTCGCACCGGGATGTTATGCTTCCCCTGGTCCTGATGGCCGCGATGCCTTCCCTCAGGTTCCTCTTGATATTGGATCACCGGGGGCTGATTACGTCGACCTTGCGGAGCCCCCCTCTAATCTACCAGGGTCTCAATTTTTCCCCTTCACTGTGCCCCCTCCCACTTTGGCGAGCGGGTCGTCTGTCCTCCTCCAACTAGGTGCCCCCAGTACGGAGGGGGAGCCTTGGGTGAATCGGATGGCAACATCTTACGGACAGCGATACACTCAAATTTCCTCAAGCCTCCTTGTATCCGACTGGAATGGTCTTGGGAACGTGACTCAGTCGGACCTTGGGGACACCCTAGGGCGCGCCGCGGCCTGGGTGAGTTATTGTACCTTGCGTCGGTTATTATTATGTATGAATGTACATGCGCTTTTCTTTTTGTTACTTATTGTTGATGCCGTTAACTTTCTTGTGCAAACCTACACCGTGTCTCTACGGTATGCTGACTCGTCCAGCAACCTCTCTGCGTCTACTGCTGAGAGGGACTGCCTTGCAGCCCTGGTCCAGGAGCTCGAGGGAGAGCTTAATAAAACTACGGCTAAGTTGTCAAAGGTCCAAACCAAAATTTCCCACTTGATACTAAAGAGGAAGGAAGTAAAGGCCAAGACTAAGGGGCTAAAGGACAAGGTTAAACGCGTGAGGCGTGAACTCCAGGAGGCCAAGGCCATTGCGGCCGCATCGTAGCAGAGAGTTACCCTGTTGGAGGCCGAAGTCGAGGCCCTCAGGGCCGAACTACAGTCGGCGCAGGAAAGGAATGCTTCCTTGGAGGCGGAGAAGGCTTCTTTGGAGGCGGAGAGGGCTACCACCGAGCGTAGGTCCATAGACCGTGCCCTTTACAATGTGTGGAGGCAGGATTCGAATTTTGACTTCTCTTCTTTTGGTGAACATGTCGTTTCTCGAGCGGCCACGTGCAGCGCCCACTTTAGGAGGCCCTGAAGTAGTTACCTCATAACATTTGCCGGCTAACCCTCTATGGGTGTATGCTCTCTTCATTTTTTTTTGTACTTCGGGCCTTTGTAATATGACTGTCATTACTATTTTTCTAGCGTAACTCTTGTACTATCTTCGGAACTTTCTTTTTCAATGTATAAATACATGTGCTGCTGTTTATCTCTTATTCGACTGCATTTGAGGCCCTTTTAAGCCTGTATGATGGGGTTTGGTTGGTTCCCCTCTTTTATTTACCAGGCTAGGGGTCCTTTGGAGCCCATGTGAAAGGGTTCACTGGGACCTCTTTTGGTGCCTCTTGGTTGCTTTTATAAGGATATTTTGACCCCTTGGGTCCTAGCTATCCTTTTATATATTCTTGCGCGCACTTATTATTTCTTTGCGAGAAGCGTCCTTCTCGTCGTTGTTCATAGTACTATTTTTGCAAGGGTCTCTTTTGGGACCCTTTTTGGCTAGACGGCTTGGCGACCGCTCTAGACTTATTATTATCGTTACCATATATTGGCTAGACTTATTATTGGCTAGACGGCTTGGTGGCCGCTCTAGACTTATTATTGTCGTTACCATATATTTTTTTTTAAGTCCTTATGGCCTCCTTGATGTTCACAAGGGTAGCTAATCCTTGTGATCCCAGGAGATGCCTTGTAAGGATTCTGCTTAAGGCCCTGATATAGGGGGTCCCTCTGGGATCCTCGCTAAAGGGTCCTTTTTAGGGTCCTCCTGATGGAGGGTTGTCTTTAGGATCCTCCTAGTAGAGAGTCCCTCTTAGGAGTGTCCTTCTTAGGAGGGCGAGGGGTCCTTTTTAGGGTCCTCCGTTAGAGGGCCCTTTTTAGGTTCCCTTTGCTAGCCGCATGTTGTTGCCTCCTGTCCTACTTCCTCCTGATGGAGGGCCCTTTTTAGGATCCTCTTGACAGGGGGTCGTTTTTAGGGTCCTCTTGGTAGAGGGTCCCTTTTAAGGGCCTCCTTTTTAGGAGGGCGAGGGGTTCTTTTTAGGATCCTCCGTTAGAGGGCCCTTTTTAGGTTCCCTTTGCTAGCCGCATGTTATTGCCTCCTGTCCTACCCCCCAAGTGTTTGGTGAAATTTATTTCGGCAGGCACTTTGGCTGATGCCCGCGTAGCGAAGAAAAATAACACATGAAGTTGCAAACAGTTTCATTCATAACACGCGGTTTACAGCCGACTTTGTAAATAAAAAAGAAGGGGGATTGCATCTAACAAGGAGGTTACCTAGGTAGCCTCTTTGATTCTTACTTGCTTAACCTAAAATAACGAAGAACAAACTAAACATAGGTTTTTTTGGCACTGAGAGCCGAAGCCTTACTGGTAGCACTTCTCGAGAGGCTCCGTAACCCGTGGGTCCAATCTTGTGCAGATCTAACTTGTGTGTTTCACTTCTTCATACACAGCCATTGTTATTGGCATAGATGGTTTGGTGGCTGCGCGGAGGGACATGTTATAACATTCCCTCACTTCCTTCTGCTCCCCTTTCACACATGCTACTCCCTTAGGGGTAGGGAATTTCATAGCTAGGTGGTACACAGAAGTTATCGCCTTCAATTCTCTCAGAGAGGGTCTCCCTAATACCGCATTGAAGGCTGAGGTGCAATCTACCACGACAAAGTTAGCCATTACGGTGGTTTGCTTGGGTTGCTCCCCCATGGTGAAGGCTAATTCGATTGTCCCTAGGGGTTGCATCGAATCTCCCGTAAACCCATACAAAGTCGTAGTGCAAGGCTTTAGGTGATGGAGGCTCAATCCCATCTTTTCCAGCGCCAGTCGATACAAGATGTCCACAGAGCTCCCATTATCCACCATGACCCGATGTACCCTCATGTTAGCAAGCTGGGCGGTTAGCACCAGGGGATCATTATGAGGGAAATGCACCCCCTGCGCATCTTCTTCAGTGAAAGTTATTGAGTCATTCTCGCCCTTGAAGCTCTTCGGGGGGCGTTGCTCCAAACTTAAAACGCAATGTGGTGGACTTCGTCGGGCCTCCTTGGCATACCTGTCTCGCCCTTTCCTAGAATCGCCTCCGAATCCTGGTCCTGACCTCTCCTTGCACTTCCGGGGCCACCTCACGTGCCCATGGTGGGGACACTCCTCCTTCTGGCCTCTGGTTATCGTTGCGCACATACCTGCCCAAATGCCCCCTGCGGATGAGTTCCTCAATTTCTTCCTTCAAATGGATACACTCCGCCGTGGTGTGATCGGTGTCCTTGTGGTACTGGCAGTATCTACTAGGATCCCTTTTGGACCGATCCTTTCTCATTGGAGGGGGCCTTTTGAAAGGAACTCGATCTTCGTTGGTGAGGTAAATTTGCTCCCCGGTATCTGTGAGGTTCGTGTAGTAAGTATAAGCCGCTTGCCAATGATCATTCCCCTGTTTGGTTTTCCTCTGCTAGTCATCCCTTGATCCATCGTATGCCCTTCTCTTCTTTGTTACATTCGACCCGTCCTTAGCTGGGGGCTCCCCCTTTCCTGTCTTTAGGTTTGCGTGGCCATCCTCCACACGAATATGCTTCTGCGCTCTCTCGTAGAAGTCATCTAAGTCGGTTACTTCCCTCTTCAACATGTTGTCCCACAACTTGCTTCCTGGGAGCACTCCAGCAGTAATGGCCATTTTAAACTCTTGACGGGTTAGGCTCCCCACTTTCGTGGCCTCCATATTGAACTGGTGAATGTAGCTCTTCAGGCTCTCATTCTGCCCTTGCTTCACGTTGGCTAGGCTGGTACCTGACATCGTGTAGTCCCGCACGGCATGGTGGTATTGGAGGAATTCATCAGAAAACTGCTGCCAGGACCTGATGGACCCCGGCCTTAACCTTTTGAACCATTTGTAGGCGGGTCCTTTCAAGGTGATAGTGAAGCAGTGGCATCTGGCTCCGCTTCCAATCCCTCTCAGTTTCATCAGGTCGTTAAATGCATCCAGGTGGTACTTTGGATCCATGTTCCCTTCGTAGGGGGCCATATTGGGTTCCTTAAAGTTGGTTGGGAGCCGGATGGCCTGTATCTCCCTCACAAAGGGCGACTCATGGTCGAATTATTCCTCAAAGGCCTGGCCACCTAATGCGGTGATGATCTTGCTTCGCAGGCTCCTCATCTCCGTGTCCAGGTCCTGCCTCCTCTTGTTTAGAGTGTCCCTCAAAGCGGACAGGCTAAGATCCACCTTTCCCTTGCCCTCTCAAGGCGCCACAGGGGGCGTAGTCCCTTTGCCCGCCCTCTTTTTATTGAGCTCCTCCCGTAAATCTGAGGGTGTTCTTTTAGAGGTGACCTCATCCTCATTGCGAGGGGCAGCGTTGGTCCTTGGTGCTGGTTTCTGGGCCTGCTTAGGCGGTTCGGGGTGCTTGCGTTGCGTCACTTGGGGGGTGTTATTGGTTGAGTGTCGGGTTCTCCCATCATCTACCGGTACAGTGGTCTCCACCCCATCCTGGCCCTTTTCCTTCCTCTTAGGTAAGGTCACGCTCGATTTACCCTGCAACAGGCCATTCAGGACCTCTTGCATGTTCTCTAAGGTGGTTTCCAACCTTTGGTTCTTACGGTGGAGCTCACGTATCTCCTCTTTGTAGAACCAAGATTTCGAACTTGAGCTCACGGAATGGACCCGGGGATGCTTATCATGCCTACGGGTAGAGGGACCCGGGTCCTGCCGGCCGGAGTTCGGTACCTGCGGTGGTTTTGGGAGAGGGAACTCATTAGCATTTCCTGATGGTGCTCTTGGAGGACTTTCTCTAGGTGGAGCGGCCGGTGAAGAGGCCACTCTATCACCTCCGTGAACCTCAGGGTCCTTCGGGGGATCCACGTCTCTGGGTGGAGGAGCGTCCTTCATGGAGGCCTTCAGCTGGACTCCGTTCAGGTGAACTTCCACCTCTCGTGTCTCCCTGAGTCGCTTTGAACGTCTCAGCATCTCTTCTTGCCGGAAACAATGGTGGAACAGTAGCTTGAAACTAGCGTTCCCATAGACAGCGCTAAACTGTTGACGGTGAGAACTCGTTAACTAAGTTGAGTTGGAAAAAATTATCAAGTAAGGATCGTCAATAAAAAATCTATAGAAATCCAAGTAATAACTCAAGAACAATGACAGAATAACAATGGAGAAATCAATCAATCTTCCATTCACTCTCAAGCCTTTGCTACAGTAAAACTTCCAACCCCCTTTTAGGTTGGGTTAGAGTTCATTTTATAGTAGGCTCTAATGGCCCTGGGTACATGGTGGTCCTGGGACCAAAGGGGTACATAAGTACTCTGTCAAGAGAGTGGCTTCGGAGGTTGTGGTCGTACATCCAGTACAGGGGCAGGTGTCAGGAGGATGCCTCCACTACTTGTCCGTACCCATGTCTAATGAGTGGTGACAGGCATAGTGGTGCAGGTGGTAGTGGTGTCGACTCTGACTCCTGGCCGTAGACGTATGGGCCATCACTCTTATCCCTGCATTCCCACTCCTCCGTTGGTACGGGTATCCGTATTTTGACGTACAAGGTCTTGAGGGTCGTACCCAGCATGGGAACGTACTAGTACGTTCCATTCAACGCCTACCCGGGTCCCAAAGCGTTGGGGTCCATCTAATGGCGTGGCTCCTATGCGGCTCGTGAGCCCCCTTCGCGAGGCCTCCCTTGCATGGACACCTGATGATGTGGCTCCCCGGGGTACACCCCCCGCACGGCATGGAGCGTTCGGGACGCGAGGCCGGATGCATGCCCCGATGCGAGGACATGGGGTTGTGCCATGGGGCTTCGGACGCAACGCGAGGCCACGGGGCGGTGCCTGCTTTGGATGCGACGCGAGGCCACGGGGCTGTGCCTGCTTCGGATGAGACGCGAGGCCGCGGGGCCGTGCCTGCTAGACGCGACGCGAGGCCACAGGGCCGTGCCTGCGCGCACGAGACGAGGGGCCTCGCCTGGTGTTGGGCGCGCGCGGGACGAGGGGGCCTCGCCTGGTGCTGGATGCGCGCGTGACGAGGGGCCTCGCCTGGTGCTGGTGTGTTCGGGCCATCTGGGTTGCCACGCGAGTGGCAACAGTGGCTCGGGGTCATTCCAAACCAGCCATATTTTTGGGGCGTTTATGGGGCCTAGCATACATGTTGAGTCTTTTAAGGGCGAGGAATATTGAGCGTTCACATTGATCCTCAAACAACAAAGCGAGAAGATCGTCGTCTATTGGTCTCTCACCTCCCCAGGGATCATGCATGAATATCTGAGAAGAGAAAAGAGGAGTGAGAATCTACGACCAATAGATAGAAGAAAAAGAAAAGTAAGGATAACACTGCTCGTGTATAAAAGTTAAGCTTTTATATGACCAGAAGTATCTTGATAAAAAAACCACAAACATGCAAGTAGGGTGGACAAATGGATCAAAAAGAAAATTTGAAAAGTTTTTTTCAAAAAGACTTTTCAACTCTGAAAACGGGCATGAAAAACCCAATTTCTCCAAAATACCCAAAATTGATTTTTTCACTTCGATTTTGGACTCGAAATCAGTGTAAATACACCTCAAACATTGTTTTATGCACAATGTTTCCTACCATACCTATTTTTATCCTTATGTTCCTATGTATTTTTGCCTAACTCGATTACCTAAAAATTTCACAAGAGCAGAATAAGCCCAGCAGTGAAAATGTGTAAATCAAAGGCAAAATACATGAAATCTACTATAAAATTGTGAGGATGGGATCGAAAACTTACTTGGAATATGGATTGTAGAAGAAATCATGAAATTTTTCTTGGAGTGGCTCGAAGATGTCTCAGATCGCACTGAAATGTCTGAGGTTCTTGGAGATTTTTTCTAAGTGTTCTTAGAGAGAGAGAATGATCGTGTGAAAATGGAATTAAGGAAGGAGAATGGTAGTTATATTTGCCAAGGGTATTTGTTATGTAATGATGAGATTTGAGGGTTTTTGCACGGGAAATAGCAATAACCGTCGAATCGTTTCTGGGAAACTGCAAAGGTCATGATTACTTGTCTTTTCGAGAAAGTAAGTATAGTCAGATGTGACAAGTCAGCTGAATATCTGGTCAGATAAGTTTATTAAATGTTGATCGCATTAAAATAAACTTGGGGGCAAATGTTTAACCAAAATATTTACACGATGACATGGTACGATTGAGGTGCATGTGAACAACACGTGATTCCTTTTTGATGAAAGTTTGGTCGACCAACGACCAGGAAATTAAAAGGAAATTATGCTTCCCGATAGGCACGAGGGACATGTTGAGTAATAGGGAAGCTGATATGCTGACATATGCAACTAGATTTACTCGTAGGATCGAAGCTAGAATTCAAATGCAGTTATGAGTTTGATATTTCTAGGATATTAAATTCTCTTTATATGTAAATATCATTATTTTATTATTATTATTATTATTATTATTATTATTATTATTATTAAAATATGCCTGTAACACAAGTTAAGGATGGCCCATAGGCCCATAGGACTCATGGGATTCATTGAAAGGCGAGGCAATTTTTGGTATTCAGATGGAATTTTTTGTAATCAGGAGAGACACATTATTTTTATCCACGAAACTTGTACCCATCTTCAACCTCATGAAACTCGTGAACCCTAGTTCACTGATTGCAGGTTTCGAAGTTTTACATCAATAAGAACACGAAGTGGACGTATGTCATTACAATTTTTTGGGGCCGAACCACTATAAATCTTGGTGTCGTTTGCTTTCTTGAGTTCAATTCATCTTATTTTTATCATTTTTAGTGACTCTGTGTTGTTGAACAAATCGCTAGTCAACAACTGATAATGTTGCTGAGTTTATTTTGGAGAATATAGAAGGAAAAAAAAAAAGAGAAGAAGAAAGAGAAATAATCACAGAACATATGGTGTTCAACATTGAAGTAGGACAATTTTATAACACAAAGAATGTATTGAAATTAGCACTATGTTTTTATGCTATGGTCCACAACTTCTAGTTTAAAACAAAAAGATATGAACCAAGAGAGTACCTGGTTCCTTGTGTCGATGACAACTATAACTGGATGTTGAGTGCTTTAAAATAAAATAAAAATAGAAACATTCAAGATTAGAAAATATGTCAAAGAACACAATTGCTCTTTGGATCTTATAATGGAAGACCACGTGCAAGAAAATTGCAATGTGATTGGAGAACTGATAAAAAAAGTACAATTCAATTAAGACAATACATGCACCAAATGACATCATAATATACATGCTAGATGATTATGGTGTCTCAAAGGGGTATCAAAATGCTTGGAGATCAAGAGAAAAAGCTTTGGAGCTGGCAAGACGCAATCAAGATGATTCATACCAGCAATTTCCCATGTATCTTCACATGCTAAAAGTATCAAATCCAGGAACAATAACACACTTGGTAACAACAATAAGGATCGTTCCAAGTCTATGTATCTAGCTTTTGCAAATTCAATAAAAGGATGGAAACATTGCAAGCCAGTGATTGTGATTGATGGAACCTTCTTGAAGACATCATTTGGAGGAACTTTATTTACAGCATCAACAATGGATGCCAACAACAACATATTCTCATTGGCTTTTGGATTAGGAGATTTTGAGAACGATTCATCTTGGGAGTGGTTTTTCATCAAACTAAAAGAGACATGGAGAAAGAGAAGGTACAATACAAAACAAACTCTGCTATCTTATTCATAATTAATTTTTCAAGTACCCTTAGCAACATCAAAGAAACTGCTTAACACAACCAGATGTATTTATGAACCAGCAACATATTTAACGAAAGCTAACAAAAAAACTATACAATACATGATTTAACAAATAGGTCTAGCAATCATCTCAGATAGGCATAAAAGCATAGAAAATGTATTAATAAATGTGTACCCAAAAATTTTCCATGGTGCTTGCATATTTCACTTGCTCAACAACATCAAAGTCAATTTCATAGTACATGGAGAGGACTTAATATAATTTTTTTCAAGGCTGCAAAAGTATACAAGCTCAATGTAATGCCCTAATTTCATAAGACATTACTTATGTAAAATTAAATAAAAATAATTAAGTTTGAATTTTATCGAAATAAAATGACTTCCATACATTGAAATAAAACTATATTATGGAATCCTTAGTAAAAAAAACAAAACCATTCAACTACTACCATAACATACTTCATAGTTTTTAAAACAACTCATAAATACCCAAAAGTAACATTTTCATAAAGTCATAAAACGCGTCAAATAAACGTGGGACCTTGACCCCTAAGGGCAAGATATCCTAAACATGTACTCCCCGCCACCGCAACTCTCTGACTCATTGTTGCACACATTTTTCCTTGCCTTTACCTGCATACAGAGTCCTGTGAGCCAAGCCCAGCAAGAATATCTATATAGGACACAACCCCCAAACCCGAAACACAATAACATGCATAATACAATAACCACACCTATTCACATTTCATATACGAAATTAGCCATCATGTTTATAAAATAATCTCAACATATCATAGACTTTATACCGCCCTTGCAACGACCCACTACCTTCACAACAGCCCACTGCCCTAGTGACAGCCCCTTGGATCTTACCACATACCAAGTTACAAGAATAAGTATTCCTTTAACCTTTACACACATGTTATATGCATCATAACATACTGTTAACATGATATACAAATAGGTATAACACGTATTTACCATGTACACAGGTGTTCACTCTTCTTACCTCAAATGCAGTAGTGATCCATACCCACAATATGTCCTTTCAAATAGTATTAGCGAGCTCTATGTCAAACATCATACAACTATCATCTTTTGGAAAAATAATATCAAAACAAATATGCCATAGTCACTGCATAGTACAACAACAAAATAAATTACACAATAAAAAAATAAAAAATAAAATAAAACAACAAACATAATAAACAACTATATAACAATATATATGTATTAAAAAAATAAACTTATTTGTCCTCTTGAGAAGATGTAATAACCAAGGTTATTATTTTCTTATAAGCTCCTTAATTATGACCATAGGTTCATTTTATTAGTTTGTAGTTATAACTTGAGTGGTGAAATTTAAAAGATTGTTTTAAGTTTAATTATTTTGAGGTATGATTTTTATGACATAGAAAATAATTATAATTAAGATAATTATAATTATTTATGATTAGTATTTATAAAGATTTTAGCATATGATTAAGTTTGTATAAAGTTTTATGTTTTTATTGAAATCATGTACAAATATTACTTAGAGACTTAAGCTGTGTGCATGTGGCATTAAATAAGTCATAAAATTTAAATTACACTATGGTAGCTGAAATTCGCTATAGTTTTATTAGGTGGAATTTTTCATGAATTAAATAAATGAGTAACAATGCTTTTATTGAAGAACCAAGTCTTACTTAGTTGAAATTCACTAGGTGGCGTGAAGGGCATAGAGATAGGCAATGAATGGACTAAATTTGAATTTACATAATAGGTATCACACTAAAGCTTGAACTAGGTGACTAAGTTGGCAATAGTTGAAACCATTTGAAGAGTTTCAATTTGAAATAGTATATGTGTAGGCATGGGTGAGTTTTTGGAGGCACAAGAAGAGACTTTGACTACTTATAGTTGTAGATGAGTATGTGTGGCATTAAGTGAGTGTTTGTAGCACTTTGAATGAGAAAAATAGGGCGCTGGCTGAAACTATATAGTGGAGGGAAGGTTTGAATTTTAAGAACTAGTTGAATGGAGGGGGAGAGGTTTAAGGAAAGGAGTTGGGTTTGAAGCCTATAAACAGAGCCTTTCCCATCACCATTTTTCATTCTCAAAACAAAGCTTCAAAGTGCTCTCCATTTTCAAAATCTACATCACCCACAATTCCAATTTTTTTGCCTTATAAACACACCATAGCCGAACCACTATAGCCTTTATAGTGCTCATGAATTCTTTTTCTTCTATTTTCTCTATAAAGCCTCAAATACTATAGCCATTACAAACCTTTATGTAGCCTAAATACACAAGCCTATCAAACCACTATATAGCCGAAATTACCCAAGTATCAAGCTCTTAGTATTGTTGTTGGAGATAGGCACTTTTGTGGAGGCTTGGGAATTTGGAAGTATTAATCTTTTGGTTCTAGGGTAAAGGTATGACTTTTATGAGGTTTAGAGTTTTGGAAATTTATTTTTTTATTATAAGTCTCTAATCTTAAATCTTTTATGTTATATATAAGGTTTTGAGCGAAATCTATTAGCACAAGCAATCTCTTTTTCTTCTCTTATTCCACACTCAAGGTAAGGAAGATTAGATAGTTTTAGATATGACATTTAAGTAATTTGTATGACCCTAATATTTCAGGTACAAAAGATATAAGTGTGGCTCGACCTAAGGTGTTCAGAATTTGTATGACAGACCTAAGCGATGTCCGAGGCATGATTGCCAACCCTTATAAGCACTTATCTTTTCTTTTGCATGATTTGTTATTATGACCTATGTATGACCAATAGAATATGTTTATGACTTAGAGTTTGATTATGACCTATGTATGACCAATAGAATATGTTTATGACTTAGAGTTTGACTTTGACCTAGAATATATTATGATCTTATATGATTAGTATAAATTAGTGTTGTTATGAATTCTTGTATGAACTTATGACATGATTTGTTATGACTATGTGATTGTATGATTGCTTGTATGTATTTTCTTTACTAAGCTTAAAAGTTCAGTCCTTATGATGTTATTGTGGAGATAATTGAGGTTAGAATGGTCGGTGGAGAGTGGGACCTAAAGAGCTTGATGTATTCTTGAGGACTATGTATCTGCTGGAATGATCAAGGACCTATGATTTTATTAGGAAAGCATTTTCTTTCAAGTATCTCTATTATGTAAAACATCGGATCCCTTTGCTTTATAATATATACAAGCAATCATAAAAATTAATTTTGAATGTTGCGTATTTAATTTTGTTAAAGACCTGATTTATTATGTAAAACATGGGATCCCTTTGCTTTATAATATATTCTTAAATAAAAGAGCAACATTTATGTTTATGATTCAACGTTGTGTTCTCAGTAATATTATGAGAAATTTGGGTGTTACAATAAGAAGCCCCTTACCAAACATATACTTCAACGGTTGCTTCATCTCTACACTATATACACCCTTCTTCATATCTAGGTTTTTTATATAACCATAAAAATTCATATACTCTAGGAAATATGGCAGAATAACAGAGTAGGCTTTCACATAAGGTAAGGAAATGTTCTCATTTTTCTTCCCCTTCATAGAGTTGTACATAATAGCATCCTCTCTCTGATGCTACAATGAATAAAAATCCAATGAAGTTGAACCTTAACATGAACTCGCATAAGAATATCATCCACATCCACCCAAGGAATATAAGAAAATTGAAATGAATCAATTATATAATTAGTGACCATATTATCAAAACGAATCACACTTGGATCATTTTTGGCTGCCGCAAAAGTTTCATAAATACCCTTAAGAGTTGCATCAAACCAAGTACTTGTAGTGGTAACCGTCTTCTTCACACTCTCATTATTAAAAATATTCTTCCTCAGATAATAGAAGTAAACATTGATATGCTACACAAAAATTTGGAGGAAACAATAAACACAAAAGTCAGAAATTAATGTCAAAGAAACTGGTTAAAGACAATAACACAAAATATATTAATCAAGAAACTGATTACAAACATTATAAAGAAATAAAAAAAAAACCAAAATCATTAGAACAAGAAACCGATTATGTACAGAGTTCATCAGCTCCTCTCAACAACTTTGAAGCTTGTGAAACCAAACTTTCTCATCAATCTGCAGTATACTAAAATTCATGGGCGAATTAATGATATTCTTACTGCTAGAAAATCGTTCTTCCCTACAGATTCAAAAAATAAATAAGAAATAAAAAATATCTTAAAATAAAAATACATATCAATAATTACAAATTGATATATACTTGCTTTTCAAATTTTGTCCATCCTCAATCCAAGAAATAAAATCTACGCACTCCTCATTCGAATTATTGTAACCAATCTCCATTGCAAAAGGAAGCATATCTTTCATAACACAAACATCTTGTACCTTCCTCTTAATATCCTCTTTTGGTTCAGAGAAACAAAAATCAGTCACAAAATGTTTTGCACCAAGTTTTTGAACCCTATTCTCGAGTACAATCGGAGTTTGTTACAAATCACCATAAACAAGAACTTCTCAATATTCTTTGCTCTTTTCTTACTAACTATTCTATTGTTTTGCATACTCTACAGTCCTATCAATCACATTCAAAATGTGTTGATCAATCACATGACCATAACCAACCCTTCAAGAATGACTTCATCATTCTCTTGAAAAATCTATAAAATAAAGCAATAATTGGTTACTTTAAAATCAAAACCCAGTTACCAAAATACTACATTTGAATAAAACAATATGGAAAATAAACTAGTTACTTCAAATACCTCACTTGGAGTAACAACTAATGACTGTGTTGACCACGGTTTTGGCCAACGACGAGTGGACGTCAAAACTACACTAAACCTTCAAGAGAAAAAATGACACTGACAATTTTTATAGTGGTTCAACCCCAATGTGTTGGTAATAGCCTAATCCAGTTAGAGTTATGATTTATGGATCTACGCTAAAGATCAGATGAACCTGAGTCAACTGAGTTTCTTCAGTGTAAATGAAAAGAATACAATATTTCTCTCAGAATACAAATACTCTATTAGGAAAATCAGAATTTGAATCCCTTCAATGATGCCATGAGCTCTGTATTTATAGGCCCAAGATCGTACAAACTGAAATCCCTGATAATTGGGATATTTCTGTTACTCTCACAATATATAATAAATAATAACATTTAAAATACAACAATATGCGACTTTTTGGGGATAATATGAGAGATTCCCGCATAGGTACGACTGATTCTAGACGAAGCCGTTGCTGGAATTTCGCTTGCATAACAATAATCTTTTTAGTCGGTCAACTTCATTCCTTGAAGAAAAACTGATCGGCCAAAACACTTGACCGGTTGGCCAAAATAGCTGACTGGTCGGCCATGCACTCCACTGGTCAGCCAAACACTTCACTGGTCGACCAAGCACTCCACCAGTCGGTCATGCACCTCACTGGTTGGCCAAGCACTTGACTGATCAGCCATGCACTCCACCAGTCGGCCAAACACCTATCTAGTCGGCCGGAGCAGGTGAATGGTTAGTCAAGTATCTTTTCCGGTCAGACAAATTACTTCTAAGCCAGATAAGCAATTTTCATATCAATAATATCACCAGATTAATCTAAAAGCTTTGACTCAGTCACTTCTTGCCACTTGTCACTTTTATTGCCATGTCATCATTTTCAAATTTTGGGGATAACATTTGCCCCCAAAGTTTATTACATGATATACTTGCATAATAAACTTTTTTGTTCTCCAACAGCTGACGGCATATATAAAAAAAACTGACTTTAACATTCTCCCGCCTCTGCAACCAAACCATGACGTCTTACCAGACCATGATTACTGTAATTAATTGCTCCCAATCGTGGGGGAGAGAATATACCCAAGAGAATTCCAAGAATCTAAGAATAAGTGACAATATATAACCAAGAGAATTCCAAGAGTCTAAGAATAAGTGAGAATTTCCACTTTTCCCTTTAAATAGACCCATAAGTGTGCTCACAACTCACAAGCAAAAAGAAAACCAAAAGGCTCCTAAACCTCTTCATTCCCTCTTGGCAGTGACCTCCCATAGCCCCTCCTCCTCATGGCCGAAAACCTCCAAGAACTCCAAGAAGGGCTCCAATTTTCTTCAAGCAAATCCAAGGGTTCCTCAAGAATTCAACACATATTCAAGACATTTGGGTAAGCTTTTCTTCCTCACCTCCATTTATAGGTTTTTCTTCTTAAAGCTAAAAACAACCCTTGTATGTCGAATCCTTCATTTAAAATATACCCTTGAATTTGCGTATGAATCTTTGGTGAATGATGCATATTGTGGGTATTTTGATATAGTTTAGGCTATGGGTAAATCAATTTTGTCTCCAATTTCATGAAAATTTGAAGAAAAAACAAATCTTCATCCCAAGTTGCATCTGTGGGTTTATGGGTATTTGATGAGCAAATAGGATCCTTAGAACTTTGTAAACCTTTCAAATCCCACACTTTGATCTTGTTGTAGTGTACTTTAAGTGAGAAAAAGGTGTCTGTGTATATGCCCTTTGAAATTTGGGTTTCTCAAAAATGGTCTATTTGGAAGTATACCCATGACCGATCGATCATACTTCCTCCTGCTTGGATGCAAGGAGACACTCATTCGGAGACGCCCATGGCTGCTTGGACACCAACCCTGGCTGCTGGGACATGCCTGTCACCGAAGCGTACGCTCCTCCATTCGCTCGGGTCAACGCCTAACCGATCGAGTAACACACGACTTCTCTCGGACACCCGCGTCTTAGGCTTGTACTAGAGCCCCACAGCTTGGACACCATGGAACTTCTCGGATGTGCACCTAGCCGACCGGATGCCACGCCATACGCCCAGCCGAGCGGATGACACACCATTTGGACGCGCTCCTCGCAATACACCCAGCCGCTGGGTCTTTGATGAACACCTTTCTAAGGACCAAATCTCCAACCTGGAACTTCCGATCTCTAACCCTGGAATTAAAATAGCGGGCCACTTTTTGCTGATGGGCAACAACTCTCAAGCTTGCTTTTTCTCGTCTCACTTGAAAAAAATCCAAAGATTCAGCTAACAACTGGTGATTCTCCTTCTGGTCATACGTGGCTCTCCGATGAGATGGTCGATCTACTTTGACAGGAAACATGGCTTCATATCCATATACCAAGGAAAAAGGGGAATGACCAGTTGCTGTCCGGGAAGTAGTCCTGTATGACCAAAGGACCTCTGGCAATTCTTCCGCCCAAGCACCCTTAGCTCGTTCTAGACACTTTTTTAGAGTATCCTTCAACGTCTTATTTACGGCTTCAACCTGCCCATTTTCTTGCAGATGAGCTACCGAGGAGAAACTTTTCATAATGCCATGTCTAGTGCAAAAATCAGTAAACAAGTCACTATCAAACTGAGTGCCGTTGTCAGAGACTATCTTCTTGGGCAGACCATAACAACATATTACATTCTTAACTACAAAATCTAACACTTTCTTTGAGGTGATCGTTGCTAGTGGTTCAACTTCGGTCCACTTGGTGAAATAATCCACATCAACTACTGCGAACTGTACTCCTCCTTTTCCTTTGGCTAGTTTTCCGATCAGATCAATTCCCCATGCTGCAAAAGGGCATGGACTCTGCATCTGCTTCAAGACATTCGGAGGTGCCCTGGGTACTTTATAAAATCTCTAGCATTTATCACACTTCTTCACATACTCCATGGAATCCTCATTCATTGTAGGCCAGAAAAATCCTTGTCGCAAAATCTTTTTGGAGAGACTCTGTCCCCCAGCATGATCTTCGCAGAACCCCTCGTGCACTTCGGTCAGTAAGTTTTTCGTCTGGTTGGGTGTTATGCATCTTAGCAGTGGCATAGAGTACCCTATTCTATACAATACCCCATCCATCATAATATACCTAGCAGCTTGCCTCATAATCTTCTTGGCTTCATTACGATTATGTGGTGGGACTCCTTGCTCAAGGTAAGTAATGATGGGTGTCATCCAAGTGTCAGCTAATGTGATGGGCATGGCTTCTCGTTCATTAATACTAGGTTCTACCAAGTATTCCACTGGTACTATATTCAAAGTTTCAGCATCTTTTGCACTAGCCAATTTCGCTAAAGTGTCTGCATTGGAGTTCTGCTCCCATGGTACCAGCTTAATAGTATACTCCTCGAATTGTGCTAGCAAGTCCTTGGTTTTATTCAAGAACGCCATCATGCGCAAGCCCCTTGCTTGATATTCCCCTAAGACTTGGTAGACCACCAATTGGGAATCACTGTTTACTTCAACTGACCGGGCACGAACATCTCTAGCCAAGCACAATCCTGCTAGGAGGGCTTCATACTCCACCTCATTATTAGAAGCATTAAATCCGAACCTCAGTGCGCAATGAATTTGGTGCTTCTTCGGTGTGATCAATATAATTCCTGCTCCCGAATGATGTTCGTTTGACGACCGATCAACAAAAAGTTGCCAAGTAGGAAAATCCTCTCTCTGCCCAGTCGCATGATCTTGCTGGTCAGGAATATCAGAGGACCTTGGTTGATAATTGATTTCGAATTAGCCCAATTCAACTGCCCATTTAAGTAAACGACCAGATGACTCTAGCTTCTGTAAGATTTGGCGTAGGGGCTGGTCGGTAAGTACTTTAATGGGATGTGCCTGGAAGTACGGTCACAATTTGTGAGATGCAAGTACCAAGCAATAGGCCAGCTTCTAGATCACGGGATACCTTGACTCTGCTCCTATCAATCGCTTGCTAACATAGTATATCAGATGCTGCACTTTATCTTCTTCTCGCACTAGAGCTGCACTGACAACATGCTCTGTGACTGCTAAGTAAACAAAAAGGTCCTCCCTATCAACTGGCTAAAAGAATAGGAGGTTGAGCCAAGTGTTCCTTTATGGCTTGAAAAGCTTGCTCACATTCTTCCGTCCATTCGAATTTTTTGCTTCCTCTAAGCAAGTTAAAAAATGGGACACATTTGTCCGTTGATTTGGAAATGAACCTGCTTAGAGCAGCAATCCGCCCAGTCAATCTTTGCACATCCTTAATCCTGGCTGGAGACTTCATTTCCTCGAGCACCTTTATCTTTTCTGGATTCACTTCTATTCCTCAAGAGTTAACAATAAACCCAAGAAATTTTCCATAACTTACTCCAAACGAGCATTTGAGGGGATTCAACTTCATGCTGTATTTTCTCAGTACTGCAAAGCATTCCTCCAAATCTCGTACATGTACTTCAGCTTTCTTTGACTTTACCAGCATATCGTCTATGTACACTTCCATGTTTTTTCCAATTAAGTCATGGAACATGACATTCACTAAACGCTGGTAGGTGGCTCCCGCATTCTTCAAGCCGAATGGCATGACCTTATAACAATACAACCCTATGTCTGTTTGGAAACTGGTATGCTCCTCATCGGGAGGGTGCATACTAATTTGATTATACCCCGAGTAAGTGTCCATAAAAGAAAAGGTTTCATGACCAGAGGTCGCGTCAACCAACTGGTCTATCCTTGGCAAAGGAAAACAGTCCTTAGGACATGCTTTGTTCAGATCGGTAAAGTCCACACAATTCCTCCACTTTCCATTGGACTTGGGCACTAATAATGGGTTTGAAACCCAGGCGGGGTAATAAGCCTCCCTTATTAACTCATTCTCCTTTAGTCGTTCCACCTCCTCCTTGAGAGCCTTTGCTCGATCCTTGTCAAGCAATCTTCTCTTTTGCTGCACTGCTGGATAGCTTTCATCCACGTTGAGCACGTGGTTGATCACAGTTGGTGAGATATCCACCATATCCTTGTGAGACCAGGCGAAGACATCTTGATTCCTTCGCAAAAATTCTACCAGCTGTGCTTTTACTTCTAACTTCAAATTTTTTCCAACCTTGACCCCTTTGGTCGGGTCATTCTCATCTATTGGGACCTCCTCTAATTCTTCCATGGGTCCCACCTCACTATCATAATCCCCAAAACGAGGATCAAAGTCCATTCCCTCGCTTCGGGCAACGCCCTATTTGGTGACTTCATCACCGGATGGGGCTTGTTGCTTACTGAAACCAAGAGTGCTTTCTTGGCCAACATCTTCTAACATTCTTTCCTGATCAACCACAACCATAATGCTTTGTTGGTCGACATCCATCTCCTCTACTTCTTCTCTATTTGCACACACAATCATATTGTTTTCCTTAGCCCCCTTTCGTGCTTTAGCTACCGAGGCATTGTAACATTCTCTAGCCTCTCTTTGGTCTCCTCGGACACAACCTATTCCTGAACTGGTCGGGAACATCATAGAAAGGTGCCATATAGATACTGTCGCATGCAAGGCCATGATTAGTGGTCGACCAATCACCACATTATAAGCTGACGAACAATCGACTATCAAAAACTTCGTCATAAATGTCTCGTGCTTCAGAGCATCTCCTGTCGTGACTGGTAACTTAATCGTTTTGGTCGGTGACAACCCTTCTCCAGGAAATCCATAAATGACTTGAGAGCATGGCTTCAAGTCATTAATGGATAGTCTCATCCTTTAAAATGATGATTTGTAAATGATGTTCACAGAGCTCCCCGTGTCGACCAGACATCTCTTCAACTTCATGTTTGCTATTTGGACTGCAATGATGAGGGGGTCATTATGAGGATATCTCACGTGTCATACATCATCTTCAGTAAAAGTGAGAGACTCACTTTCATACCGTGGGTTCTTCGGAGGTCGCTCCTCTAGAGTCATGACCTCAGACGTCGATGCTGCGTCCAACTCATATCGGAGTGTTCGAGCATATCTCTTTCTTGCCTTGTTGCTATCCCCAGCCAGATGTGGACCCCCACATATAGTGTCCAGAGTGAAGTCTACATGCTCGGGTTGGAAGGGTGGAGACCACTGTCGCTTAAATCCAGGATTGTTGTTACTTCCCTCTCCTTGTGTCTTTTCTGCTCGATACTTTTTCAATTTCCCTGACCGGAGGAGAAACTCTATCTCGTCTTTGAGATGATTGCATTAATTTGTGTCGTGACCATAGTCTCCATGGAAATGACAAAACTTATTCAAGTCTCTCTTACTCATCTCGTTCCTGATGGGTGGTGGTTTCTGGTAGGGAACCTCTTGATGACTCGCCAGATATATCTCTGCTCGGTTGGCCGAAAGAGTAGTGTAATTGGTGAACCGAGGTTCATACTTAGTTGGCTTGTCGTTTGGTCCCAACTTAGCCTTCTTTTCCTCATGGCGGTCAGACCCATTATTTCCACGTTTCTTACCACCACTTTGTCCATTTCCACCATTCTTAGGAGGATCAGTTGATCCACCCGGATTGTTTAGGCCTTTTTCTCCTTTCTCAATCGCATCATCCAATTTCATATATTTGTCCGCCCGGTTAAGAAATTGTTGTAGTGTTGAAATTGGATTGCGGTGAATATTGTCCTACAAAGGACTCCGATAGATTATACCAGAAGAAATGGCAACCATCTTTCCCTCATCTCCAACCGCAGTTGCTCGATTGGCTTCTCTCATGAACCTCTGTATGTAGTTCTTGAGAGATTCATCTTTCCCTTGTTTAATATCTACCAAGTGATTGGTGTAAACCGGAGGGGTCCGAGCAGCGCTGAACTGTATACAAAATTCTTTCCTGAAACTCTCCCAAGAAGTAATAAAGTTTGGCTTAAATTTCCAATACCACTCTTGGGCAGTATCGGACAATGTAGTAGGGAAAAATCTGCAGCGATAGTCATCCCTCACTCCGAGAAACTCCATTTGGTCTTCAAACTTCCCCACATGCCTTATCGGATCTACCTTTTCTGTATAAACTGGCAGTACCGATGCTTTATACTTCGCTGGTAGCTGGGCTGCTCTAATTCGAGCACAGAATGGGCTACCACTCCTGTGGTCTACTAGATCAATTTCAGAAGGTCGTTTCGACAGACCTTGAACTGCTGCCATTAGCACATCAAGCTGGGCCTGGATGCCTGGGGCCACAGATGGGGGCTCAAGGTATGGACCGTCTGGTCGGGCACTCCTATCTGGCGCACCATCATTAAGTATTTCTAATTGACTGGTAGGTCAGTTCAGATCTCACCTTTCGACCGGGACGGTCTTTCTTATGTCGGCAATGACATCCCTTAAATCCTTCTGAGAGGTATGCCTCCCCAATCGATCGAACACTGTGCTCCGATTTTTTTTGGAAGGCTTACTACGTGGGACGTGCTCTTTCCCACTACGCTGCTAGTTGGGATGTAGTGGTGGCCTTCCTGTCTGTGCTGGGTGGTCTTTTCCTCCTCGCTGGTCGTTTCCATCCTTTACCTTTGACTGGTCGGTGTGATGACTATCAGCTTCATCACGACCATGCCCATCTTTGAAGTGCGAAGTTTCTTTACCTCGAGGAGTTCTGGTTTGTTCCTGCCCGGGTGGAGTCTTTTTACTGCCTGATCTGTGACTTCCAGACCTGGAAGTTTCTGATCAGTGGCTCCTAGAGGGGGTTCTAGAGTTCCCCCTTTGAGTCGAGGTAGTGCCCGATCGGATCCCATCCTCTTCCCGACCAGGAGGGTTACTCTCGCTTCTGTTCGATCCTCGAGAATTGGGTCTGTCAGTGGTTTTCCGACCAACATCTGTGGTCCTTGCTCCTTGGGTAGCTGCTCCTCACACTGCAGGTTGGGCATTGGCATGGGTCAACTGCGTAGCCGCCTCCAAAGTGAGTGCAGCCTTGCGGTGTCGCCTATCGGCCTCCTCCTGTCATCGCCTGATCTCTTCGCTCCTAGCGTCCATCTCCCATCTTTGCTGCTCAAATGCAGCCTTCTGTCTAGCCATATCTTCAGTGAATGACTTTTGTCAGGCGTTGAATTGTGCCATCTCCTCCTGGAAGGCCCCCATGGCTTCCTGGAGTTGTTCAACCTCTGGAGTCATCTCCTCGAGCAAGACCCTGGGCTCAGTCTCATGGTCTTGAAGGCCAGGACCTTCTGATCTAGCAAGCTCTTTAGATGAACCTGGCTTCTTGGAGGCCGCATTGGTGTTCTTGGGCGCCGTAATGATACGGTAATTGTGTGTTTTTCTCTTCAGGCACTCAATGAAAGCACCAAAATGTTGACCACAGATTTAAACAAGAATCATGGATTTAATCAAATAACATATAATTGGACGTAAAAGTACTTTTGCATGTAACATGCATACGTGAGATCATTATCAAAAACTCGTTTAAAGTTGGAAATATTAACTTTTTTATTTTCTTGTTAATTTTACAAAATTTCAACAAGAATTACAAATCTCAAAATAAATACCAACTTAGTTGCTATTATTTATTATCTTAAAGCATACAAATATCATACCACTACAAGAAAAAGGGTTTTTAGGGGGACACAAAATCGTAGTTCATAATGCTTTTATTAGCGGTGACAACACAATTTCGCAATTAATAACACATTGAAATTTTTTTAATTAGGTTTTGTTAAAAGCGGTGATAGTTTGTCGCCGCTAATAGTCACACATGGCACTTCCCCAATATTAGCGCGACATATGTCACCGCTAATAATTTTGAAAATTTAGATGGGAAAATGTGGGATTTTTCCCTCTTATTTTTTTTCGACTATATGTCGCCACTAATAGTCTGACAAGTCATTAATTCTTGTGCCAAAACAACACAGTTAAATATTAGCGGTGATTATTAGTGGCAACACGTGTCGACGCTAATAGTTCTATATATTAAGAAACCCTCATCTTCTTCCTCATTTGGGAATTTCGAACCCAAAGTTAGGGTCACCGCTTGCTACCCCATTTCCCTCAGAAAACCCCATTTCCACCCCCCAAAACTCAAATTATTGGCTGTAAAAGTGTTCCCCAACCCTCTAAATCATAGCCCCAACCCTCTAAATCATTTCCACCCCCCTTTCCCCTTTCTCTCTCCCACCACCACGTTGTCGCCGTGAGGATGCCATCACCATCGTGAGGACACCGCTGCCACCACTAAGATGCCGGAACCACGCCCCTCTACACCCACGTCAGGTATATATGTATGGATGTATATATATATGCGCACTGTGTTTTAATTTTTTTTAGTTTATATTTTTTATTTTTTAATTATTTTATTTTCTATTTATATATGTTGTATATATTTGTGTGGGCGTGTGTGTATATATATTAATATATATATATGTGTCCATATATGTGTGTCTGTATATATATAAATATATTTACATATAAATGTATATATACACATGTATATATGTGTTTTTTTTTCAGTTTATAATTTTGTTTTTTTTTCAGATTTTTATTATTTCGTTTTTTCAGTTTTTATTTTATTATGTTTTATTTGTTTAATTTACTTCTGTTTTTATTTTATTGGTTTTTTATTTGTTTTTATTTTTATATTTTTATTTATTAAGTATATATGTAGGTATGTGTGTGTCGTGTATATATATATGTGATATATGTGTGTGCATGTGTGTATATATATGTCTCTGTGTCGTGTATACATATGTGTGATATATGTGTATATATGTGTGTGTATATATATATATGTATGTTTATGTGATATGTGATATGTGTGTGTTGTGTATATACATATATATATTTATGTGTATTTTATATGTGTTATAATTTTTTTTAATAACTTTGTTTTCTATTTAGGAGACAACAAATTGGTGTAATTTTTTGTGCTCTTTCTTTTGGATCCCTCTAGGTATGTGTTATGTGTTATGTGTTTTTATGTTTATGTGTTTATTGATAAATTTGTTAATTAAAAATTAAAATTGAAAGTTTCAATCATTGTTTTAATTAATTTGGTATATTACAATTAATAATTTGGTTAAATTTAGTTTAGGTAAAAGTTTTGATCATCATTTTTAATTTAATTTTAGTAGTATTTGAAAGAGGTGCTCTTATTTCTTGTTTTAATATTATTATTATAATTTACAATTGTTAGAGGAGTTTGAATGTCCTAAATATTCATCCATAGTGAAGTAGGTTCTGAGATACATATTGTGTGTTGTGGTGATAACGGAAGGTTATGAACTTGTATGTATAAGTGAAGTAGGTTCTGGCAAATTTTTGTGTGCTGCGAAGATATAAAGAAGAAACTTATTGTGTGTTGTTTGGATAGTTTTTTTAACTGTTCACAGATGGCTAGGTCATTAGTATAGGGGAGATGTTGCCTATTTTTTTTTGTATATTTATGTATTAATTTAATGGAGATAGGGTCGGGATAGAACCGGGGTCGGAATGAGATCGTGGATGGGGTCGAGATAGAGTCATGGGTCGTAGGTTAGGGTTCTGGGTAGGGGTCAGCGATAAGGATCAAGGTCGTGGTTAGGGGTTAGGGGTTGGGGTCGGAATATGGTCATGGTCATGGTCATGGTCATGGTCATGGTCATGGTTAGGGGTCAGGGTCGGCGTCATGGTCAGGGGTCGGGGATAGGGATTAGGGTCGTGGGTCAAGGTTGTTGTTAGGGTTTGGAATAGGGTTAGGGTCGTGGGTAGGGTTCGAGGATAGGGATTGGGGTCGGGGTCGGGGTCGAGGTCGGGGGTCGTGGGTTGAGGGTCAGGGGTTGGGGTTGTCAATAGGGGTCATGGTCGTGGGTCTGGTTCGTGGTTAGGAGCTAGGGGTCAGGGTTGTGATTAGGGGTCGGGGGTCGAGGTCGAAATGGGGTCGATGATAGTATTTGACTTTATAAATTATCATAACCGTTGAAGGGTTCAACTATCAGGGCGGCCATTGCGAGCGATATTCACTTTCAAGAATCATCGAGCCTACGCCTATTTAACAAAAAGTCATAGGCATATATTTAGTGGATGTCTTGGAGATAGTAACGAGACAATGTATTCATCTAGTACTCCTCTTTTTTTGAAGATATTTCTTCAAGATATTTTTTAATACATTGTCTACTTACTTTCTCCAAGGGATCCACTAGACATATTTGAAACTCTAATTGGCATAATCAATACTTTTAAATCGTATTTTTTTATATTTGTCGTAGATGACGATCGATAAGAGATGGATGAAATTGAGAAATCATGCCAGTGATGCTTATTGGAATTATAATGTCCCAAAATTCCTAATAAGGCTCAGTGCCTTGATTAGGGGGCCAGGAGGGCATTATTGGAATATTATGTGTTTATATGTGAATTAAATGAATATTTATGTGATTATGTGAATTGCATGGGTTATATTATTATATGACTGATTATGCATGCTTAATTGTATTAAATGTGCGAAACATGCCCGCTTTTATTTAAATTGGCATATTTGTAATTTTGACCCGTTGAGGGTCTGATTGTGATTATATCATATTATATGATTGTGTAAAGTGCGCCCTAATCTATTACTTTATAAAAACGTTGCTCATCTCACATGTATTAGAGAAAATATCATTTTAAGGAAAAGTTCAGTGGGGCCTTGATAAAACATGCAATTTCGACCCATTAGTTTGAAATATAAAAATATATGTCTTTATGCAGTATTTGAAAATAAAATAAACAAAATAAGTCCCACAGATCAAATTTGAACCATAATACATAACATAAGTTTCTTGATTATTCTTGGCACTCTTCTTGATCATTATTCGTTCATAGAACACCCCGCATCACACATGCCACATCACTGTGCGTGCAAAGATAAATCCTACTACCTACCTGAAAGGGGGAAAGTAAGGGGGTGATCTAAAATCCCAGTAAGAAAGTACAAACAAATACAATAATATTAAAGAAAACACAAGAAGAGCATAATCGCATCGTAAACTCAGGAAAAAACAATCATATTCATATTCATAAATCATAGTCATAATCGTAGTCATGATCATACATCATAATCATCCATCATGATCATACATCATAATAATCCATCATAATCATTCATCATGTGATCATGACACCCCTGTTGTCTATGTCACATCATGAGGTAACCAACAAAAGCATAATTTGGTAAGACCTCCTCTATGAGGTAAATACGATCTCAGGTCCTTGAATAACGTCATATCCTTAGTAACTCCTTTGTTGTATCATGTTCAACACACTAGCAACCTATTGCTTTTCATACATTATACAAGCACATGTATAACAGTTCATATCAAATATAGAACTTCATACTTTTCATAACACTTGGCTTATCATAACATATGATTTTCATAACACTTTAACTTCTGCAACATAACAATTCCTTCCATAACATAATTTATAGAAAATTCTAACTAACTTCCTTACCTCAAGTCCAAGAAAAATAAAGTGCAGGGTACTTCACAACAAGCCTAAAATCTTAAAATCATGTAAGATTACACATGTCCAACATACATACCCCACGTGTGCATGAGTCATGCACACATGACACAAGTTACACCACACTACAAACATTCAATAATTTCACATAAAATCATAAAGGAATAACTTCAAATCTACTAGTGAATCCTTAATGTTTGCAAATAAAGAATCATACACTTAATTAAATTGTGTATATTTGAACCTAAAACTTAGCTTGCATGTAACATGCATAAGTGGGATGATTCTTAAAACTTGCGTTGAAGTTGGTAATATTTACTCCTTTATTTTTTTGTCAACTTCACATAAATTCAGTAAACATAAAATAAATTTTCAATTTGATTATTACTACTTTATTCCTTTAAGTCATACATTTGTCATTCATAAAATTTATTTCAAAATTTTAATTTGCTAAAATGATTCTTTAGCTTTAATTGTATAAAATAATACTTTCATTTATTATCTAATAACAATTAGAAGAATGTGACAAAAAAAGTTATAGTTACTTATAAAATAGTTAATTTGGCATGATTAATTTATTTCACAAAAATTATTTTTATAGGAAAATAAAATCAATATTAAAATGTGACATATTACTTTTTTTTTTAAAATAACATTTCTAGATCAAAAATTTTTATATTTATTCATAAATATATACAAGTTGGAAAAGTTCAACTACATTCCCATTTATTAAATAAATTTTTTGATCACCTTTAAAAAAAATAATTTTACTTAATTATTTGTAAATAAAAAACTGCATAAATATATATGAGAAAAATACTCATTAAAGTATAGAAAAATCACATTTATCATATGTAAATATTAAGACATAAATTTCTAAGACATATATTTGATATCTTTTAATTTAAAGAGATTTTTCCATGAATCTAAATAAAAATCAGCAAGCATGTCATCACATTAATTTTAAGGCATGAATTTTCAAAAGATATTTTTACTATCGCTTTTTAAAAAAACAATTTTCCATAATACTAAACAAAATTTCAGCAAGCAATATATATTCATAACTCACAAACTTTCTATTCAACCATTTTAACAAATTAATCCAGCATGCTTGTATACCTTCATGGATTTAACAACACAATAATTAAGTTATTCTATACCACATAAAACATCCAATGTCGAATTTCTATATAGCATAATACATAAAAGACTACAAACTTGACATGCTCATAATCAATAGTGTAAAAGAAAGAATAAAGAATACACAAACACCAATACAACCCTAATATGCATTCTATCATCATCTTTGCATATTCTTGCATAAATCATTATAATCAAGATATCAATGACAATTCTAACATGCTCCCTACTACAATAGTATTACAACAAATCTTCCATGCTCATAATTAAATAAAACTAAGGAATGCTAAACCCAATATGTCATAGTCGAAACCCTAAATATCATAACAACTCCATGAATCACAATTTTCCACATAGCTTATCATCATACCCCAAACTCATACCCTAACATGCTTCTTAATGATAAATATACAATATAAACACCATATTTCTCATATTCCAAACTTACATAATATACTTGAAATCAATAGGCATGCTCATCAAAATTCAAAGAAACATATGAAACCCTAAAACATACCCTATGTCGAAACATGCATCAAAAAATTCTTGTTTCCAAAATTTAATTAAAAACCTAGTCATGTTTCTAATCAAGATCGCATAACCACACATGTATTCATTATACCAATATTGCAACAACATACACTAGAATATATATCTGTCAAAACTACAACGATCAAATCATCATCATACATCATAAACATGCTTTCTCAAATCAACAAACAATAATCCAAAGCCATAGCAAGAACATGACAACATCAAAACAACAAACAATAATCCAAGGCCATAAACAAGAATATGACAACATCAAAACAATAAAAGGGTTAGGATTCTCCATTACCTCATTGGTAGTGAATTAAAAACACAAAACTATGATCAATCCCCTTGGACACCTAGGGATTTTTGAAACCCACAACAAAGAAAAGAACAATGCTCTTAAAAATTAAGAAGAAGAAGGATAGCTTATAGGATTCAAAGCACTAATACAAGATCACATACTTAAGGATTTTCGGAAAACCCTATTCATTTTCCTCTTCTTTCTTTCTTATTTTTTCTCTTCTTTTCTCCTTCTTCTCTCTAGATGGATGGCTAGGGTTTCAAATCTGATAGGAAGAGGCTTAAGGACCTATACATAGGATATATCTAGGTTAAGGAAAAAAAATGAAGATTCGAAGTGGGGTTTTCAGAACTCAAATATCCTGTAACTTGAAGGAGTCTTGATTGAGTTTAAGGTTTGTTTTGATGTTTCTAAGCTGATGGGACCATTATTATGGTCGAAACTGGTTAAAATCATGTTTTGGGATGATTTTTGGGGAGTTGGTGATTCTTAAAATTGTTGGAAATTCGAGTTCATAGCGTTGCAGCGTAGTGTTATTATTGGAGCATCGCGACCCTCTTGAACTCAAATAACAGGGGTGTGCCTCGAACCGCCATGGCACCATAGTGCTAGGCGGGTTACGCTGCAGCGCATGTGTAATGATTTTTGGGCTCGGGCTCTTTAACTTGTTGAGTGTCGCGGCCCTTAGTGGGCGCGTTTTAGCTCAAATTGGGAAAAAAAATAGAAAGTAGGTTTTAGGAGCTGGGAACCCAAACCTAAGGGCTCGGGAATGGTTCTACTACCCGTGTTAGTATAATTCAGAGTCCCGAAAGCTAGGACTTGGTCCAGAAGCCTTTATTAGTTTGTTTCTTGATAATTATTCCTTGATAAGGTTGCTACTAGGGGGAAAATTTAGGCTCGGAAGGAAAGGACCGTACTCGAGGTCGTCACACGCTATTTATTTAGGACATGAGGTAAGAAAACTGCACCCATTCTGTAATGCCCTGGATAACCAAGACTGTTACACTATGTGTTTGAAATAGTGCGAGACTTGCTAATCAAGTCATTTGGTTGAAAATGTGAATCTAATGATACAAATAGGTTAGGTTTAAAATATTTTGGTAATAAACGAATAAGTTTCATTAAAATACATGTTTGGTACATGGTATCCCAAATTAAGGTTTAAATAACGTAATTACAAAATTTCCAATGCTTATAAGTAACCAAGCCACTCTAATGGGAAAATACACGTTTTAGGTTCTCGTTCCTGTACAAAATCCTCAACCATGGCGGCCGAGCAGCTGACAATGTACACCTCGCCCCAAGAGCTCTCCAACCCATGGTCAACTTGCCTTACCCTTGCCCATACCTGCTCCACGTAGCACCCGTGAGCCAAGGCCCAGCAAGAAAGCATAACATTTAAAACACAATCACTAATAATATTTAATTATTTCACAAGACATAACCAGGTACTCAACAGAACACAACATTCACCCATTCAACGATAATATTCAACAAGCTAACAATCTTCCATTCAACTAACCAACAAATCATAATCATCATAATAATTGCACTCAAATCACCAAATGGTTAGGGTCGACAACTTAGGTCGCACCCTCTATTTAACCCACTGACTTCGACCCGCTTAAACCAAGCTCAGTGCATAATAAGCTGTCCTCGGCTATCAGTGGCCGAGTCGCGCCCTATGCGCAAGTGTAAACATCGGCGCTCTTAGGCCGCAAGTTTACTATTTACATGGCGTGATACCATCCATTTACAATTCACATGGCATAATACCATCCTCTTTAAAGAGCATACAAAATAGGGAAACCTTAGTCCCAATATAAATTCCACAACCGGGTGTAGTTTTCTACCTTTAATTCTAAGTGCTTTGATTAGGAAAGACGACCCCCGAGCACGATCCTGCCCAAAGCTCAAGCGTACACCTAGTCACAACCATGACAAAGGATTCGATTAATATTCGAGTAAAGGTTTCTGGGTAGAATTCTAGTCTCCGGAACATCAAATTCCACCAAACATGGTAGTGGGATCGACCCCAAGCACCAAAGACTAGGTTCCCACGCTTAAAAACTCCAAAAGGTCACAAATGCACTTAAGGGCCGCGACCCCTAAGACCTGCGCCGCGGCCCGCCCCCTACAACAAAGGCTACGCCTCTCTGACCACAGACACACGCCGCGGCCCTGTGGCACCGTGGCGCTCCCTCATCTCAGAGCCCTTCTGGCTCTTCCTTGCTCCGAAGAGTCGCGACCCTCTAGAACAAAGTCGCGGCCCAGCCCCGCGAACCCAGAAAAACCACCATTTTTAATATTCAAACCTCACCCCAAATCCACCCTAGACCATCCCAATAACACAATTCAATTATCCTAACATTCTAACATAATTTCAACAACATAACCGAACATAAATCTAGTCTAGAAACCCATCAAAACATAATTTCAATCTTTTGAACCCACACACTCAAGCACACTCAAACCAGCCATGAAAACACCAGAATTCAAACATTAAATCATAATTTCGAGCTTACCTTCACTGCAGAACAAATTCTCCAAGTTATTTCTGGGCTAACTCCCAAGTTCCTAGCTTCCATTCAGTCCTTAAATATCAAAACCATAAAAACCCTTAAAACCCAGCCAAAACATAGATTTCTAATTATCAAGAGTATGATTCAATTCTTACCATTGTTTCTACCTTGTTTCCCCTAGCTTCCACTGAGTTAAACCTCCAATTGCTCAGCTCAAACTCCAATTCCCAACCACAAATCCTTTGGTTTCACTAAGTTCCTTGAAAGAAAAGGAGACAGAGAGAGAAGAGTCGGTGCCTTGAGTTTCTACTGTTTTCTATTTTTTCCTTAGTCTAACCTTAGTTACTTAAGTCTATCTCGAGGCTCGAGGTATCGGAAACGTCCCCGAGGGAAAAACAGTAAAATTTCCCAATATTCCCACTTAGGCTTCCTAATCTCAAATATATCTCCAATTATTTATTTTCATAACCCGATAATCCAACTAATCATTTAATACCTGAAATACCCCTTGACTTGCCCCAAGTCAGGTACCGGGTCCCATTGTGACTTTCCCGCTACTTGCTCCCTAGGATTGCCTCGTGTCGAAAGCTGCAAATATATATATATTCACATAATAATGTGGTCTTAATAGATTATCACAAAATCACATTTATTCCCTAAAGGGCCAAAATTACATTTATGCCCTTACAACCAAATAGGGCCCGCATGCTTATCAAATACTCATAAACATGCATTTCACACCATTTAATTCACACAACTTCCAATTATGCCCTCCCGGCACACTAATCAAGGCCCTTAAGCCTTATTAGTAATTTTGGGTCGTTACACAGCCTGTGTTTAAGGCTTGGCCTGGTTCTAAAACATGGTAATGACCATTGTAGAGTCACAAATTTGCTAATAAGGCTTAGAATCTTGATTAGCTAGTCGAGAGGGCAATAATTGATTTTATTATGTTAATATGTGAATTTGGTGATTAAATAATTAGAAATGCATGTTTAGATGAATTAAATATGCATGTAAACCCATTTGTGTATTAGGGGCATATTTGTAATTTGAGCCCATTGAGGGCATAAATGTGGTATATGTGTATATTGTGATTGATACAACAAGTGAGCGGTGATATATTTGTGATGCACAATCTGAGACAGTCCTAGGGAGAAATTTAGCTAAATCGTCACAACGAGGTCGAATACCCGACTCGGGAGGAGTTTAAGGGAATTTTGGGAACACAGTTGGTGTTCGGGATTTACTGGGTACCGGGTAGTAATTTAGCAATTATTTGGCAATGTCAAGATTTAACGGGGATTTATATGAATACTCGAGGACTTAGCGGAATGTGGCATATGAAGAAACTGCCCTTGGTGGCACTTGAGGATTAGGATAGACTTAAGGGGTGCATTTTGGACTTTTTGGCTAAGGGATAGGCTTAAGCTTAGGCTGTTGAGATTCTAGGAGGCGTTAGAAGGAACAGAACAAAGACTCTTAGATCTCTCATTCTCATTTGACTCTCTCTCCCTCCCTTAGACTTTGGGAAGGTGTAAAATTGTGGAGAATTCAAGCCTAGGTATTTGAAGCTAGAGGTTTGTTGAGCTTGGGGAGAATTAAAATTTTTGGTAACTGGAATTTAGCTCATGTCAAAGCTAACATAGAGGTAAGGGATTAAAGCATATTTTTTTGTTTAACTTTCTCTATTTTGTTAGAGTTTTGGGAATTGGAACTTGGGTGATTGAATTTAGGCTATGATGAGGCTTTCTATTGGATTTCTGAAGGTTAAAACTAGTTATGTTGTTTGGATATGAATCCTAGGAGGAATTCTAGGATTTAGGCTCGAAATTAGTAAGTTTCAGGGAGGTTAGCTCATTAAAATGCATGAGAATTATGGGTTTAGAGGCTCGAGCCGCAGCCCTGTTCCTCAGGCGCCACGGCCGCTTGAACATTTAGGCCAGGGGCCTCGGAAAATTGTCTAGGCGCTGTGGCGCAAGGTGTAGCATGCCACGGCACGTGTCCCTCAACAAAGAGGCATTTTGCCTCTAACTTGAGCATGTCACGACCCTTAAGTGGCTGGGCCGTGGCTCAAATGAAAAATATGGTAGCTCGGAAACCCAAATGTTGAGGCTCGGGAAGGGTTCTACTACCCGGTTTGGAGGATCCAAGGTCCCGGAGGCTAGATTAATATTCCAAAGTTATTCATTGTTTTGGAAGTTGATGGATGGTTATTATGAATATGTTGTGACTAGGTTTTAAATGAGGCTTGGATTAGCGGACTGTGCTCAGGATCGTGGTATTCCGATAGTTCAGGATACAAGTAAGAAAACTGTTGTACCCATAGAGCAGGGCATGACCCTATTGTTTGTATTGCAGGGCGCGACCCTAATGTGTATGCTTAATATGCACTTAAATATATGTCAGTATTATGCTATGTGATGCATGCTTGTAAGTGAACAGCGAAGGCCGAGAATGGTGAAGGCCGAGAATGGCAAGAAGCTGGGTATGGCAAGGGGTCGAGATCTGCGTTGAGCACCCAGAGTGCAGGCCATTAGGGCGAGACCCTCCTAGGGTACTGGAGCCACCCTCTCGGTGAAGACCATGAACCCTGGGTGTGGTAAAGCGCCTGGGATGTCGTTGGCCGTTAAGTGTTTAGCCCGTTGGCTGCTTTGTTGTATATTGTGGATTGTTATGCATATGTTATATGTTTGTCTTGCTGGGCTTTGGCTCATGAGTGCCCTATGGTGCAAGTAAGGGCAAAGGAAAGGTCGACCAACCATGTTCGGCCTACCTTGATACCACGACCAGGGTTATTTTGAGGAAAAGCACTGTAATGGTTGTTTTGTCGCCTAGATCAACCCTAAATGTAACATTGAGTTGTAATGAATTTTCTAAATAGTATTTTGGGATCCCAAATTTATAACTCTTTATGATTTTAATGAATGACCATTTTTTTTTACTTAATGTCTTTAAACGACTTTTATTTCTGTTTAGTCACACTTTTTCCCTAAAACCTCAATTAGCGAGTTAAAGTCACATTTTTAACCCACATAGCAACGACTATAAGGAAGTTAAGCATTACAACTTGGTATCAGAGCATTCCAATTTTTATGGTTCCTTCCAATGATAAGCTCGACTCAAGGTTCATTGGTATTTAATGAATTATATGCTTAATTACTTGTTTAAGTGCGATGTTTGCCTGAATATATATAGATAGAGCATGATGAATGTGTTGATATATGCATGATACTAGGGCATGGCCCCCTAATTTTTGTATGCTATGTGTTATGTGGAATTGCTAATTGTGGTTGATTGATGAGTTGGGAGGTGGTTCTAGATGTTGTTATCATGTATGATGTGCAACATCATTGATTGCAGGCATATTGTAGTGATGCCTCAGCAATCAATCAGAATCTACAGCAATAGTTCCGAGGATGAGAACTAGGGTCAAGACCCTCCACCTGCCCCACCGAATTGGCAACAATAATTTGCTGAGATGGAAGCTAAACTTCACCGAACTGAAGAAGATCTTTGACAGTTCAGGAAACAAGCCCCTCCTCAGGGCATTGGGTTACAAGTTCCATAGGTTGTGGCACTAGTGCCAGCCTAGCCTACTATGGAGAATAGGTGGGAATATTTGTATGAGAGGTTCAGAAAACAGCATCCTCCCACCTTCGAGGATGGTCCAGACCCACTGTCGGCAAAACAATGGATGAATATGATTTCTTCCATCCTGGATTTCATGAGGGTGGAAGGGAATGAGAGAGTAGCTTGTGCCAGCTACATGTTGAGAGAAGATGCTCGCATCTGGTGGGATGTTGTGTCTCAGAGAAGGAATATTGCAGTTATGCCATTGGAAGAGTTCAAAAATATAATCAATGAGAAGTATTACAGTGTCGTAGTCCAAGCTGCAGAGGTTGATGAGTTCACGAAGCTGACTCAGAACCGGATGACGGTTACTGAGTATGCTTTGAAGTTTAACTGGTTAGCAAAGTTTGTGTCGGATTTGGTGCCTACTGACATGGCACGAAGAGAACAGTTTGGGTGGGGATTGAATGTTATGATCTCCGTGATGTTAAGATAACTCTGGATCTGGAAACTACCATCTATGCACAGGTAGTGGAGAAGGCCCATAAAGCTGAGGGGGCTGAAGATCAGATATGATGAGAGGGCGCAGCTTGGTGCAATGCTCGGAGGACAGCGCCACCTTTTACTGGATCCAATTGGGGTAGTGGCCCTAGTGAGCATAAGAGGACACGGGGTTCTTTCAGTGGCCGTCAGGGCGGGGGAGACAATTGGAGGAGTTTCCCAGTGTGTCCTCGATGCAAACGATGACATCAGGGAGAGTGTAGGATCAGGGCCTACTTTACTTATGGGAGTATCAGTCATTTGAGGAAGGACTGCCTTCAATCCAGGAAGGAAGAGTCAAAACAGAGCGACAGTCTCCTTTCTGCCAAAGTATTTACCTTGACCCAGACTAAGGCTGATGCTAGCCCCTCGGTTGTGATAGGTCAGATTTCTAGTGCTGGATCCTCTTTTATTGCATTGATTGACTCAGGGGATACTAATTGATTTTTTTCTGCTAGAGTGATAGATCAGTTGTGTAGACCTGGTGATTTGTATGCTAGGGGATTTCAGACTTTGTTGCCGACTGAGGAACTGGTAGTCTCTAGGAGATGGGCCGGAGCATTCCCAGTAGAGATAGACAATAGAGAGTTTTTTGTGGACTTGATTAAGCTAGTAATGGATGACTTTGATATGATCCTAGGGATGGATTGGTTATCGAAGTATGAGGCGATGATTGACTACAAGCGCAAGATGGTAATCTTTGAACCAGAAGGGGAGGTACCCTTTGTATTCGTGGGGACAGTGAGTGGATCGCGAGTACTGATGATTTCAGCATTGAAGGCTAGAGACCTAATGCAAGAAGGTTGCATAGGATTCCTAACAAACATTGTGGATACCTCCAGAGTTGTTTCGGTTGGACCGAATGAGACCAGACTTGTATGTGAGTTTCTTGATTTGTTCCTTGCAGAATTGTCTGGGTTGCCACCACACCGAGAGATTGAGTTCATCATTGAATTAGCGCCAGGGGTGGAGCCAGTATCTAGGACACCTTATAGAATGGCTCCAGCAGAGTTGAAGGATCTGAAGATTTAGTTGCAAGAGTTATTGGATTTGGGGTTCATCAGACCGAGTTTTTCATCGTGGGGTGCTCCAGTGTTGTTTGTCAATAAGAAGGATGGGTCCTTAAGGATGTGTATTGATTACAGAGAATTGAAAAAGTTGACCATTAAGAACAAGTACCCACTACCTAGGTTCGGCGATTTGTTTGACCAACTATAGGGGAAGACAGTGTTCTCTAAGATTGACCTTCGATTAGGCTACCACCAGTTAAGGATTCAAGAGGAGGACATACCAAAGATCACTTTCCACTCAAGGTATGGACACTATGAATTCCTGGTTATGTCCTTTGAATTAACCAATGCCACAACGAACTTTATGGATTTGATGAATAGATTCTTCAAGGATTATCTGGACAAGTTTGTGATCATATTCATTGGCGACATACTAGTGTACTCCCAGTTAGAGATAGAGCACAAGCAGCATCTACGCCTAGTATTACAGCGATTGAGAGAGCATAGGTTGTATGCTAAGTTCAGCAAGTGTGAGTATTGGCTACCCCAAGTAACATTTCTAGGTCATATTGTCAATAAGGAAGGGATTATAGTGGACCCAAGTAAGATTGAGGCAGTGAGGGATTGGCCTAGGCCGAGTAGTGTACCGAAGGTTAGGAGATTTTTGGGATTGGCAGGGTACTATCGGCGATTCATTGAGGAATTCTCTAGAATAGCCACACCATTGACTGAATTGACATGTAAGAAGAGTAAGTATGTATTGATGGACGGGTATGAGAATAGTTTCAAAGAGTTGAAGCGGCGACTGATCATCGCTCCAGTATGGAGTCTGTCGTCAGACAATGAGAAGTTTGTAGTCTACTGTGATGCTTCTAGATAGGGTTTGGGGTGTGTACTGATGGAAGCCAGAAAGATAATAGTCTACACGTCAAGACAGTTGAAGGAGTATGAGCAGAGGTATCCCACACATGATTTGAAACTGGCGGTGGTGGTATTTGCAATAAATGTTTGGAGACATTATTTATATGGCGAGAAGTGTGAATTATACACTGACCATAAGAGTTTGAAGTACTTCTTCACTTAGAAGGATCTGAATATGGGCCAGAGGCGTTGGATGGAATTTGTAAAGGATTAAAAATGTGACATTCTATACCATCTTGGGAAGGCCAATGTAGTGGCCGAAGCGTTGAGTCGGAAGGGCCCAGGACAGTTGTTCAAGTTGAGGCAGATATAAGATGAATCAGCTGAAGAGATGACTAGAGCGGGTATAGAGTTGGTGGCTGGTCAGTTAGGCAACATCACTCTTCATTCTACATTCCTTGAGAGGATCAAGGAGGCACAAGGGGAGGATCCCTAGCTGAGAGAGCATAAAGAGGGCGTCTTAGCTGGAGCGGCTAAAGACTTTTCTATTTCGGAGATGGGATTATTGAAGTACAAAATTTGGATTTCTGTTCCAAAGGATTACGGTATCTGGCGAGAGATCTTGGATGAGTCTCATACCACTCCCTACTCTTTACATCCAGGTACGACGAAGATGTACTAAGATTTGAGAACTTTGTATTGGTGGCCGGGAATGAAGAAGGATGTGGTGGATTATGTGGCCAAGTGCTTGACTTGTCAGTAGGTAAAGGCTGAACATCAAAGGCCAGCAGGGTTGTTGTAGCCTCTAGGGATTCCGGAGTGGAAATGGGAGGATATCACCATGGACTTCATGGTTGGATTACCAAAGACCGTGGGAGAACATGACTCGGTGTGGGTGATTGTGGATAGGTACACCAAGTCAGCCCACTTTTTGCCTATTAGGACAACTTATATAGTGGAACAATATGTTTAATTATATGTGAAGGAAATTGTGCGACTACATGGGGCTCTGAGGTCGATAGTATTTGACATGGACCCCACCTTCACCTACAAGTTCTGGGAGAGCCTATAAAAGGCTATGGATACACAGTTGCCATTTAGTACCACTTATAATCCTCAGATGGATGGACAGTCTGAGAGGACAATTCATACTGGAGGATATGTTGCGAGCCTGCGTGTTGGATTTTGGGGGATCTTATAGTAAGTATCTCCATTTGATTGAATTTTTGTATAATAACAGTTATCAGGCGACTATCAGAGTGGCTCCATATAAGATGTTATATGGTAGGAAGTGTAGATCACCCATCCATTGGGATGAGATGAGTGAGAGGAGATATCTGGGTCCTGAGGTTGTTCAGTGGACCAATGAGGCGATTGAAAAGATTAGAGCTTGAATGCTCGCCTCCTAGAGTCGGCAGAAGAGTTATTCAAACTTGAGACGCAGGAGCGTAGAGTTTCAAGTCGATGACCATGTGTTCCTCAGAGTTTGTCCCTTGAGAGGGGTAAAGCGGTTCGGAGTACGAGACAAGCTGAGCCCTAGGTTTGTTGGCCCCTTTGAGACTCTGAAACAAGTTGGAGAGGTAGCATACAGATTGGCGATGCCTCCAGCTCTATCAGAGGTTCACAATGTGTTTCACGTATCCATGCTCTGAAAGTATGTATCAGATTCTACGCATGTACTAAGTTATGAGAACTTGGAGCTAGATCAGGATTTATTGTATGAAGAGAAGTCGGTTCAGATTCTAGACCGAAAGGATAAAGTCTTGCCGAGCAAGACTATTGCCTTAGTGAAAGAGTTGTGGAGGAACAACAAAGTGGAAGAGGCAGCTTAGGAACTTGACACAGATATGCGGGATCGTTATCCCAAGTTATTCAGGTAATTTCGAGGACGAAATTTCTGTAAGGAGGGGATAGTGGTAGCTTCCAAAATTTGCTAATAAGGCTTAGGGCCTTGATTAGCATGTTGGGAGTGCAATAATTGATTTAATTATGTTAATATGTGAATTTGGTGATTATATGATTAGAAATACATGTTTAGGTGAATTAAATATGTATGTGTGCCCCATTTAGTTATTAGGAGCATATTTACAATTTTAGCCCGTTGAGGGTATAAATGTGGTATATGTGTATATTGTGATTGATACCATGAGTGAGTGGTCATATATTTATGTTGCATGATCCGAGACGATCCTAGGGAGCAGTTTAGCTAAATAGTCACAATGAGATCGAATACCTGGCTCGGGAGGAGCCTAGGGGTATTTCGGGAACACAATTAGTGTTCAGAATTTACCAGGTAACGGGTAGTAATTGAGCAATTATTTGGACATGTCAAGATTTAACATGGATTTATAGGAATACTCGAGGACTTAGCGGAATGTGGCATATGATGAAACTGCCCTTGGTGGCACTTGAGGATTAAGATAGACTTAAGGGGTGTATTTTGGAGGGGTTAGGAGGAACAAAATGAAGACTCTCAACTTTCTCTCTCTCTCTCTCTCTCTCTCTCACTCTCTCTCTCTCTCTCTCTCTCTCTCATTTGACTCTTTCTCCCTCCCTTAGTGTAGAGTCCAAGAACTTTACTTAGCTAGTTAGATAATAGTAGTAATAGTAATAGCTAGTAGTAGTTATAATATGTTTATTACTGTGGATTTTGGTTCAAGCCGGGATTTAGTTGGAAACTCCTAGCAATAGTTATGGAATTTATAAGTTTAACCTATAGTTTAAGAATATTAATTATAACATAAGGTTTGATTAATATTGTTGGTTATTAATATGATGATTATTATAAACTAAGGTTTAGATAGAGCCAATAGGATTATGACACATGTCATATGCATGATTATTAAGGAATCATTATTTTAATAAGGGAAATATAAGACTTAGTCTTCACCAGAATCTGTTAGGAACATGATATTTATTTAGATATTTATATATTTAGACTCACAATTTTATTTATTTGTGATTTAGATATTTTATTTATTTGTGATTTAGATAATTAAATAGATTTTTCGTAACTTTATGGTACTGTAACTTCCGATCTATTTTTGACCTAGTTATGTTATGAATTTAGAAAAATAGTATTTCTAAAAGGTTGTAGATAATTTAATTAGCTTTCTAATGGTATAAAGATATTATAAATCGAAGTTCTATAGCTCTAGATATGTTGATTTTACTGTAGGTTAGTTTAGAGTTACGCGATTTAGAAAGTTAGAAGTTAGGATTCTATTTTAAATTTAAATTTAAATTTGGATTATAATTAGAATATTTTTATTTCTTAGGATTCTATTTTAAATTTAAATTTAAATTTGGATTATAATTAGAAGATTTTTATTCCAAGAACTCTATAAATAGGACCTAGCACCAAGCATTTTCATTCATTCTTCAAGTATTGATCAGAGCCTTCTAGGTGCTAGTGAGACTATAGAGTGATAGACACTTGGGTTGGGGTTATAAGATTTGTCATTCTAAGCTTATTAGACACTTGTGAAGTAAGGTTCATAGAGTGTATTTCAGTTTCGAGGTGTAGTTCGGTCATAGCAATTTCAAAGGTATTCATATTCTTAGTTCCTTTTCTGTATTGTTTCATTAGTTCTTATAGTTTTTCTCTACTCAATTCCTAACCCAATCTTCTCTATTCTTGGTTAGGCATCTAAGTTCTTCGAACTTGAGATTTCTTGTTGGTAAGTATCTTCTCGATGGTTTAGTTCATTCCTCTTCATCTCTTTCTTTTAGAAAACTCACATCTCTATTAATGGTTTTTAGGAGTGTTCCAAAATTCTGACCTTGTTCTCATCATCCTGGCATTTTGGTAAGGAAAATAGGCTAGATCTTGTATGTTTGTATTATATGTTATGTTTTTATGTTATGTTATGTTTAATATGTTATGATAAGTTTATGTTTTTATATGTTATGTTATGATTTACCCTACCTCAAATATTAGACAGGGGATGTAGATGGGTTATCATACACTACATGTGATCTAACCTACCTCAAATATTAGACAGGGGACGTAGATGGTTTTTCACATGTCATAATGGCCATTATTAGTATAGGCTTATATAGTATATGTTATGATATGTTCTTAGCATATGTTATGATATGATTTTATGTGTATGTTTATGTGGTTAGTAGTTTTTCCTTGCTGGGCATTAGGCTCATTCCTTTATGTTTATATGTGCAGGAAAATAGTTATGGCGACGGAAAGATTCTTGGCAGCTTGAGGATGTGTATTGAGGCACGATGGAATCGGTGGATTGCACGTTCGATTCGATGATGAAGTTTTTAAGTCTTTTAGTTATGATTTCTATGTATTATTTTTCCGCACTTAATTTTGTAACCAATTTATTTAAGTTATGTTTTGTTTTCAAAACAATGGGATCCCATATCCTAAATGAATTTTTATGTATTTAACCTTTACTTTACAATTTAAAAAAAAATTATTATTTCATATGTACGTTTTCTTAAGAATAGTATAGTAGTCATTAATGATCCAAAGTCTAGAATAGTTGGGTCGTTACACTTAGACTTCGGGAAACTGTGAAATTGTGGAGAATTCAAGCCTATGAATTTAAAGCTAGAGGTTTGCTGAGCTTGGGGAGAATTAAAGTTTGTGGCAATTGGAATTTAGCTCAAGCCGAAGCTAAGACAGAGGTAAGGGATTAAAGCATGTTTTTTGTTTAACTTTCTCTGTTTTGTTAGAGTTTTGGGAATTGGAACTTGGGTGATTGAATTTAGGATATGATGAGGCTTTCTGTTGGATTTCTAGATGTTAAAGCTAGTTATGTTGTTTGGATATGAATCTTAGGCGGAATTCCATGATTTAGGCTCATAATTAGTAAGTTTAAGGGAGGTTAGCTCGTAAAAATGCATGTGAATTCTGGGTTTAGAGGCTCGAGTCGCAGCCCTGTTCATCAGGCACCGCAGCTCGCTTGATCATTTAGGCTAGGGGGCCTTGGAAAATTGTCCAGGCGTAAGGTGTAACGCGCCATGGCCCGTGTCCCTTAGCAGAGAGGAATTTTGCCTCTGACTTGAGCATGTCGTGACCCTTAAGGGGACTGGCCGCAACTCGAATGCAAAATATGGCTGTTTGAGGGTTTTAAGCTCGGGAACTCGAATGTTGAAACTCGGGAAGGGTTCTACTACCCGGTTTGGTAGGATCCAATGTCCCAGAGGCTAGATTAATATTCTAAAGTTATCTATTGGTTTGGAACATGATGGATGGTTATTATGGAGCAGGTAAGGGCAATGGAATGGTCGACCAACCATGAGTTCGGAGAGCGTGGAGCGACGGGTACATGTTCGGCCTATCTGGCTCCCACGACCAAGGTTATTTTCGGGAAAAGCACTGTAATGGTTGTTTAGTCACCTAGGTCGACCCTGAATGTAACTCTGAGTTGTAATGAATTTTCTAAACAATATTTTGGGATCCCAAATGTATAACTCTTTATGATTTTAATGAATGACCATTTTTTTTACTTAATGTCTTTAAACGACTTTTATTTTAGTTTATTCACACTTTTTTACCTAAATCCTCGATTAGGGAGTTAAAGACACATTTTTAACCCACATAGTAATGGCTCTAAGGAAGTAGGGCGTTACAATCACACTTAGAATGTTTTATTAAAAATGTTAATTACACTGTATATACCTGTGTTAAGTAATGACTGCTATTTTGTTATGCTGATTGAAATGCTCGGCTTATAAGTCGAAGGTTATCTATTAAATCTGATTGAAAGGCTCAACTTATAAGTCGAGGGTTATCGATTATATTTTACTGAAAAGCTTGGCTTATAAGTCGAGAATATATCCATTGTATCTGATTAAAAGCTCAACTTATAAGTCAAGGACCTTTCTATGGTATCTGATTAAAAGCTCGACTTATTAGTCAAGGATGTTTTTCATCTAGACTAGATAGAAAATCTAGTGTTAGTTCCCAAAACGAATGGGAAATGAAGAACTTGCATTGACTATTCAGATCTCAACAAAGCATGTCGAAAGGACTGCATTCCACTGCCTCAGATAGACCAGCTCGTAGATGCTACATCAGGTCACGTCATTATGTCCTTTATGGATGCATATTCTGGATATAACCAGATAGCCATGCATGCTGCCGACTAGGAACACACGAGCTATAAGATAGATAAAGGTTTTTACTACTACTATGTGATGGCCTTTGGGCTCAAAAATACTGGAGCTACATTAAAAAAATTTCGCCGAGCAGATTAGAAGGAACATGAGGTGTATCTGGATGACATGTTGGTTAATCCACACACACCACTAACCATGTTGCCGGCCTAACAGAATGTTTCACTATATTAAAATAATACAATATGAGGTTAAACCCACAAAAGTGCTCATTCTAAGTATCTTCAAGAAAATTCCTTGGATTTATAGTGAATGATTAGGGAATCAAGGAAAACCCAGAAAAAATAAAAGCCCTAATTGAAATGTCGTCACCTCAAAAACACAAGGATGTCTAGAGTTTGACTGGACGAATGGCCGCTTTGAACAGGTTCATCTCAAAATCTATCGAAAAATGTCTGCCATTTTTCAACCTTTTGAGGGGGACAAGAAGTTTGAATGGACAGAGGGAATGCGAGATAGACTTTCAGAGTTTAAAATTGTTACAGACTCAAAATGAATAAAAAATCCAACCTAAGCGGCCAAATCAGGGTCCAACCCTTGTTGCAATTGATACCCTCGGTCGTTGCAGTCGAGTAAGCCGCATATGTACACCCTGCCCCTGAAGCTCTCCAACTCATGGATGGTCCAGCTTTTCTTTTCCTTTACATGCACCGTTTAACACCCGTGATCCGAGGCTCATCAAGAAAACATAACCATGCTAATAAGCAGTAATGATCGAATCACAAAATCATAATTAGCATGCCTAGCAATAATAACTCTACTCGTGCATGCATTCGATCTAGATAAGTGACTATAGCGCCATACCAGGGCCCATTGCCCAATTCTCTGTATAACCATCCTTAGGGTTGGCTAAGCATACCTGGCACATATTATTTCAGGCGGCCATAGGGTCGTTCAAGTGTATATCACGCTTCCGGGTTAGCTTAACCACATCGGTCGGTGTTCAACATGCTATTGCAACCCTCGAATCATAAGTCGAGCCTTTAAACCATCGATTTATAAGCTGAGCCTCGTAAACACTCGACTTATAAGCCAAGCCTTTTAAACCAGATATATCCCTTATGAATCGGTTAGTATTTGACCTGTCGACCTCCTCCTTTAAGGCTTGCTTCCTTTCATCGCAAAGCAACCTTCTCTTCTGTTTCTTAGGAGGAAAGGTCTTGTATATGTTTAAGGCATGACTAATTACATTGGGACTAATTCCAATCATGTTCGAGTGGGACTAGGCAAAAATGTCTTGATTTTCTTGTAAAAATCAAGTTAATTGTTATTGCGCATCTTTGGCAAGAATTTTCCCGATTTTACAACCTTTGTCAGTCCTTATTATCAAGTTGGACAACCTTGAGCTCTTCAATAGGTCTGAGTTCATCTGGGTCTTCTCCCATACGAGAGTTAACCTCATTTTCAATCTTGTTAACCCTTTCTTCCATTTCTTCGATTATGACCAATGCTTGGGCACTGGGTTGACCCCTTCCCCTTATGGTAATGTTTTAGCTTTCTTGAGCTTCCAACTGGTCACCCTTCAACGTCCAAACCACTAAGTGTTGGGAATTTCATAGCAAAATGTTGTACTGATGTTGCTGCCCCCAGCTCGATCAAGGTTGGTCTCTTGAGCAGAACATTGTAGGCAGATGGTGTGTCAACCACTATGAACTTGAAAATTTTTGGTTAACGAGACTAGATATTCCCCTAGTGTTACGGAGGGGGGGGGGGGGGGGGGGGGGGCTCAATGGCCCCTATACTTATAATCCCTTAACCTAAAAATTCGTACAGGGTAGTTTCACAAGCCTTAAGGTCTCGAATTGATAAACTCATCTTTTCCAGCATTGTTTTGTACAAGATATTCACCGAGCTACCATTATCAATTAGTACCAGGTGAACTCTCTTGTTGGCAAGCTGGAGGGTGATGACCAATGGGTTCATTATGAGGAAATTATATGTGAGAGGCGTCATCCTCAGTGAAAGTTATTGGCTAGGATTTGACCTATTGTTGTTTTGGAGCTCGTGGCTTTGGAATGTAAGGAGTACCATCCTCAGTTTTAGCTCATGCATATATTGTTAGAAAATATATTATATTGTACTCAATGGAAATGGTAAAACCAAAATACTTCTCTAAGCAAAATAATACAAAAGACAAGATGATAGAAAAAAAAACAAGTGTTAAACCCCTCTATTGCTCAAAATACATGTAAATAGAATGATGTAAAAGAAGAAGATTATAAACTCAAAATAATGATAATACCAGTAAATAAGAACAAGAAAAACAATAGAATGAAAAATGCAATAAAAAACACAAACTTTCACACAACCAATGTGTAGAGTAGTGGAGATCACCAACTTGAAGAAGGTTCAATACCTTTGTCCAAAAGCTTATTTCCCCTATTCTCTAAGCAGTAAGGGATCTCTCTAAGAAATAACTCTCTGGAATTATCAAGCATCTATGGTGTATTTTCCAGCCAAGTGCTTTGTGAATAGAAAATGATGTGTCTTACAAGTGAGCATTAGACTCCTATTTATAGAGTTTGAGATACCATTTGAATTTCAAATTCCACTAACCCCCATGGTTGTTACCAATGTTTAATTGGATGTGTTATAGAATTAAAATGGATATTTGGGAGTTACTTAGGTTGTTAAAACCGTTCAAATTGAAAAAAAAAACAAATTGGTTGTCAGCCTCACTGGCTAGGGCCAAGACTATCAGTGGTCGCGGCCATTGGCCTCTGTCCCCCAGGCTGAGGCCAGGGAATGTCAGTGGCTGAGGCCATACACTATTTTCAGTACAAAATGTCAGTTTTCCAAAATGTTCCAAAACGTCCGAAATCATTTCCCACATGATTTTGTAACCTCCAAACACCTAATGGCAGTTAAAAACATGTCTTCAACAGCCATATTTCATAATGGTTTTGTGAAATTCAATCTCAACTGTGTAACATACAATCTGCACATTATTAGGTAATATTTGGGAGTTACAAATTTGTAACTTATTTTGTAACTCCAAAATATGTTACATTTGGGCACACCCATGTGTCAAATTTTGTGACTCTCAATAATATGTTACAAGGTGTGACAAATCACATTTTATCACATTATTTAATCTAACATTATATTTTGTCACATTATTTAATCTAACATTATATTATATGAAATAATATAACACATACCTCTTCTGGGCGTTCTTGCTCGTTTCGGCCACATGTGGTTTGAATCCCTATTTATATGAGATCTTTATTTAAATAATGCATTTAAGTTGTATTATTATTATTCAAATATTCATTTGAATTTATATTTTAATATATGTTGTAACTTCCCTAAATTTGTGGGAAGATATTCTTCTTACCATATCTATAAATAGTCTAGATCTGATCATTTGTACTCACAGACAGGATTGAACCGAGAAAGGCTATGTGTTTATTGCTTTCTCTTGAAGCTTTAACGTAGACATTAATAAAAGTGACTTGTGGACATAAACATATTTTAACTGCTTACCCACGTAAAAATCTTTTTCTTTTCTTTTCTTTTCTTCATATTTGATTGTTTAATTGCTCTACATAATTAAGTTGACGAAAAACATTATCAACATAAGTATTATTGAAAAAAGAATGTATCAAAATGATACTTTTGCAAAATTACAAAATACCAAATAAGTAAATTCTCTTTATTTATTTATTTATATATTTTTTTATCTTACTTGTACAATTACGATAGACTTTTTCTTTTCGTTTCTATTTTGTCATTCTCGTTTTTGTTTCCTTTATATATTTCCACCTCCTTATGTTATTATTTATTTATTTACTTTTGTCTTCTCTTGTTTTCTTTCCTGACCTCTCATTATATAACACATATTTCAACTCTAATTCTATAAAAGAAATGTTTTTCTTTTAAATTTTTTTCCTTTCGACGGCATAGGAGTCTTTCTTACAATTACATTAAATAAAGTTGTACAATATTGGCAAATTTATGAAAATATCTTATTTTATTTAATTATTAATTTAAATTCTTTTATATTATGATATTCAATTTTAATACCTTAAAATATTTGGTGGGATTTACAAATATTCATTATTTCATATTTATATTCACAATATATTTAAACAAGGAATTTATATCTTATTTTTTTAAGGAAAATATTTTGTGATTAATTGAATTTATTTATGTATTTTCCTGGATTAATTTTTCGTACTTTCCAATAATAGTTTTATGCAGGAAATAAAATCCTTGGGTAAGTTATTGCTCATTTCATTTTTTAAAGAAATTCTGTGTTGACTCGAGTACAAGCTATCTCTGCAGACTGTGTGGCTGTTGAGACAGAATCAACAGATTGACAAATCTCCATCAATCAAGAATATTATCAAATATTCTTGCTTTTATTATAGATTTTTAATTTCTCTGCCTTCTGAGCTCGAAATGGTCTCTATAAATAGAGTTCTAGGGTGTTGAGAAAAGGTGAACTCATTGGTGTATTGTTTTTTGAGTGAATTATAATATTTGTGAAAGTTCATATTTTGTATTCAAGATCACAGTATTCACGTGTTCTTGTATTCTAATAAAATGAGTATTCTAATAAAATGAGTGCTTAGTTTTGTGGTGAGTCTATACCACGTTCATGAGTGAATACAAGTTGTAATTTGAACACAATTCTTGAAGTCTTCGGGAGGAGATTTTTACAAGTCTAGCTTCGGGAGGATGCAAGCACTCGCTGACTATTGAAGGTAGTTCAAGTGGTTGGACGTTTCCATCAAAATCAGATTAGTGAAGAAAAGTACAACAAAGTTGCGACAAATCTCAAGAGGGAGTCTTGTTTTTTTTAAGTCAATATTTATGTACTTGTGATTCTTTATTAGTTGGCTTTATTCTATGAGTGTGGCCCCAAAGAGTAGGTTATCCAAAAATGAACCTTGTAAAAATTTGTTATGTTCTTTATTGTTTTTTTTTTTGCACTGCCTTTTTATTGTGTTCAGTTTCTGTTATGATCAATCATCATTCTGTTATGACAGAACTGAAATATGTTTTAACATTCAATTACAATTCCACATCTTAATTAAACTACTTGTTTTGATTAATTTAGTAATTACTAAAATGAAATTTCAAAATTCAACTAACCTCTAAAACAAGATTATTCAATAAAATCAGTGTCCATAAGAAAAAAAAATATATAAAAAACATAAAAGCAGAAATATGTTATTATTATTAACCAGTTTGTTCATATTACATCATATGATAAATATAATTATTCATATTTAAAATTTATTAGTTAAAAATATTAAATGTATTGTTTTTTATGTTATTAAATTATATTGTTTGATACATGTATTTTATTAATATTGTTATAAAATTTATAAATAGAGTTTTACTCAAAAGTTAAATAATATAATTTTAAAAATATTTCATGTTTTGTTTAATAAAATAATATTTATTAAAACAAATTTTTAATTTTTTTATAAATAAGTTTTATATTTATATAATTATTATTTTATAATAATTTAAAAAATCTAAGAAGAAATATAATATTATTTTATAAAATTAAATAATTATTGATATACTAATTTTTTTATTGTTTTTATTTCAATTAATCTAAAATAAAGAATAATAGTAAAAGTTAATTATTTTAATATATTTAAAATATGAATATGGCTAACTTCAAGTCACTTCATCAAACAAAAAAAAAGGAAAACGTATATTCTTTAACCAACATAATAAATCTTATATAAAAACATAATCACTATACAAAATATTACAAAAATAACTCAATAATGTAGTATATAACGGGTGGCATGTGACAATCCTTTGACTAGATGCATTTCATCCTTCTTAACTGTTTCACACAGAGAACAATAATTAGAAAAATCATGAAGATAAGATATGTATAATGTAACATGTATACATACTGTATATCATAATAAATGTAAACAGTTGATTATTATTCTATTTACATATATAATACAATATTCCACTTGATATTTCCCTGCTATGTTTATATATATGCAAATCAATTAGATATATTATAGTAGCCACGCACAAAAGAAAACAAAACAACATGCATTGTATTTGTACCCAAAAAATTTTTTAAAAAAATTATTTTTAACATTTTGTCAATATTTATTTTGACATTCTTTAATGGGGTGCCTATTGCCTATCCTCGCTCATCAAACCTTAATATATATATATATATATATATATATACTAGTTAATAGGTACGTGTCTAAGTCACGTACCTAGTAATTTTAAAAAAAAATATTTTTGTTAATTATTACTTTCTAACATTTTTGTAAAAAAAATTGTCATTTTTATTTGTTTGGATTATATTAATTTAATTTTAATTCAATTTTTGAAAATGAGAAATTATAACAAATAAAATGAGTAATTATCTAAATAAATAATTACCAATTCAATTATTACAATTTTTTCATGTTATTATTGATTTTATTTATTTATCCATCTCTTATTATTAGTGTATTATTTATACTAATTATGAAATATATTATTCAAAATGTATATACCTCGGGTGTAAAGAATTAAAAATGTAATCACTTTATAATAAATTAATAATTTATTTTATTAAGTTATTTATAATTTAATATTCATATTATATAAAAATTTATAATAAACAAATTCCAACCTAAAAAATATTGGGTAATAAATGTAAAGTTTGTTTAATAATATATATTATTAATAACTGAAATTGTAGATTAAAAATTTGAGAAGAAAACATGAAAGTAATATCTAATGCCAAATTATGAGTTCCTTCTAATTTATTAAGAAAATAACAATTGTACATTTATATATAGTAAATTATAAACATAATAAATTAACAGATAAAAAAAAAGAAAAAAAAAAGAAAAAATAAAAAGAGCATATTTAAAAAAAAAAATGCATTCAATTAAAAAACAAAATACATCACAAGTCAGTTGTTAGAACTAAAATGATGAAACAAAATTAAATATTTTTAAAAAAGTTATCTGTTTAATTGCCTACATAGTCTTAAGAAATATAATGAATTGTGCACATTTTTCATATAATAATATTTTAAAAAAATCATATAATAATATTTATATAAAATTTTTATTTTTTATATAATGGAAATACTAAATGGATAAAAGAAAAAGAGAAATATGTGGCACATATATAATAAGTAGAAGATTAGAATTTTAAAAAAATACACGTAAATTTGTATTTAAAAAATAAGATATAAATTCTTAAATCTCTAAAAACATTAAATAGATTTAGTCAAATAAACAAGTAAACGTTGAATAAGAAAGTTATAATAAGGGATGCGAAAAGATAAAAAAATTATAAGAAATATTTCTACTAATAAGGAATATTCCTAACCTATTTAATCATCACCACTTCTATATATTATAGTAGACCTCTTTCTATTTCTCACAGTAAAAAATTTGTTATAGTTAAAACATTAATAAGTAAAGTGTAAGTGTGCATGCTTGACACATTTTTATTTACTTTATTATTTTCATAAACAAATATTTTAATAATTTATTATAACAAATATATAACTATATATACATATTATAAAATAAGAAAAATATGTCTATATGTTCACTTCGGTAGAAGTTTAAATAATATAAAAAATATATTAAATAAATAAAAAAAAAGTATATAATTATTATCAAAGCAACTAATTAAATTATTTAAAAATATATAATTGACATTCGTATTATTTTGTAATTATTTTAAAATAATAAAACAACAAACCATATATAATAGTTATGTTATTTTTCTTTAAATAGATACAAGGAATATTCCTTTTACTAAGGAATATTCTGAGTTATATTGAATATCACAGCTTCAATACATTAATATAATATATATATATATATATATATATATATATATGGAGATGGAGTTTCAGACATTACTTTTACCCTTATCATTGGGGAGTTTTCAATTTTTCAGTAATTGAATAAATTATAACATTTTCTTTTTATATGACTACATACTTAATAGTTATAGTAGATATCTCGGTAATTTTTGGATAATTATGAATAATTTTCTGTGTCGAAATCAGAATTCAAATAATCAGTTTTTCACGTGTACAAAATAAATTAGACATACATACAACTGATTGTTTGAACTCTGATTTTGATATTGCAAATTATTCAGAATTTCTCAAAATTTGGCAAGATGTTTTTTATAACTATAATGTATACTATCATGCAAAAAAAAAAAAGTTATAATTTCTCAAAGTGTCGAAAATAGTAAATATCCCTACAGTAGGGACAAAAGTGATATCTCTTTCTAAGAAAATTCATATATATATATATATATATTTCCCATTAAAGAAAAATGGATATTTAGGTGAAAGTCATCCTTTTCACTTGCTTCTTTATTTATGGGTATGCAACCATTTGGTATTATGTGTTTTTGTAAAGTATTATTTTGGTACTTTGTATTTACAATAATGCTTATTTGGTACTCTATAATTTTAAATCGGACATATTTGGTAACTTGTATTTTGAAATTGTACATATTTAGTACCCTAAATTGAAATTGAATTAATAAAATTTTACGAATTTAATCAAACTGTTCTCAATTATATGAGTTCAAAATTAAAATTTAATTATTTAATTACATATAAATGATAGTTTGGTCATACTGATAAAATTTTATTTATCAATTCTGAATCTAAGGTACCGAATATATATGATTTTAAAAAACAATGTATCATATAAATATTATTAAAAAAAAAGTATTAAAATCATACTTTGAAAAATTACAAAATACCAATTAAGGAAATTTCTTTATATATTTTTTGTCCTACTTGTGAAATTATGATAAACTCTTTTCTTTCCCTTTTTTTTCTCGTTCTTGTTTCCTTTATATATTTCCAACTCCGTATGTTATCATTTATTTATTTACTTTTTTCTTCTTTCTCGACCTCTCATTATATAACACATATTTTAACTAATTCTATAAAAAGAAATGTTTTATTTTTTTTCCTTTAGACGACATAGGAGTCTTTCTCACAATTACTTTAGATAAATTCAACTAGCCTATGATGTTACAGATATATATATATATATATATATATTGACTCAGTAGAGTAAGTAAGACTCTCACAACCCTAAACAAAATAATAAAAATAACAAGATCATTGATTAAATAAAATTACAACTCAATAACAAAAAAATACAAGTAAATGTAGAAATATGAAGATGAAGAGAATAATAGAAAATAGATACAATTCTAGAAATAAACAAATAATAGAAAATACAATTCTAGAGAATAGATACAAATAAATTAGAAATAGTAGATAAAAGATGTAGAAGATATTACAAGTCTAAAACAAAAGATACAAACAAAGGTGTATATAGAAAATAAGAGAAGGTGGTGGAACAGCAATAGTAGAAAAAAAAAAAAAAGAACAAGAATAATAAACAAAACTCTCAATCACACAACTAAAGTGAAGAATATTGGGGATCACCAACTTGAACAAGGTTTACAACCATTGTCCAAAAGCTTATTTCCCCCTATCTCAAGCATTAAGGGAATTCTCACAAATGAAAATAGCTCTCTGGATTAATCAAGCCTCTATGGTGAATTTCTAGCCAAGTGCTCTAGTGGATAGTGTTGGGAATATATGAATTTGCTCTTTGCAAATCAACAATGAATTAATGATAATAATGCAATATTCAAAACACTAGATATTAATCAAGATTCAAATTTAAAGTATGAGTGCTACTCTTGATAATCAAAGAAACATGTTCATGATATGAATACTATAAGAAACTAAATGATTAAATGATGATAAGATGATCTTAGATACATTTAAATCAACAATAAAAAACATAATAGAATGACAAAAAATAAGATTAGGGTTGGAGAGATACAACATTTGTATTGAACAACTTGAATCTTCAAACTTGGAGAACTTCTAAGGCTTATACACAATATAGATATTGTTGTCCAAAATCTCTATTCGAAGCCTTCCCAATTGCTTGAATCTTCAACTAAGTAGAACGAGATCTGGGATTGAACAAGCCTTAAAACTCATGCAAGTCAAGCAAACCTTGATTAGTTTTTTTGAGAAAACCTTGGTTTTAGAGAGATAAAGAGAGAGTGAGTTTTAGAGAGAGAGTTGGAAAGTGTGATCAAGGCTTTTCAACTCTAATAACTCATATATATAGTGTAGGCATCATCATTGGTCTAACAAATAGGATTAGAACATTTAAAACACACCATTTGGAGCATTTTATGTAAATTGTACGACCTTAAAGCAAGCGATGCATCGTCTGTCGCCTACTAGCAGGCGATGCATCACCTGCTAGGGCTTTTGAAGCCCTTCGTATTTAGGCGATGCTATGCCACTTCGGGGGCGACGTATCGCCACCCTCTCTAGCGTTGGACCCCTCCAATGGTCCTAAAATTGCTCTAAAATCTACCAAACTTTTTTGGAATATTTGGATACCTCATTGTATCACTTTAGACCCATAAAAGTCACTTTTAGATGCCTTCTACACAATCTCATGTGTTCACTTCTCTTTAAGTGAAACTGTTAAATGTTTTACACCTTAACGTGTGAACATTTTAACCATTATATTTAACCGATCTCAACATTCCCTCAATCGGTTAAATATAATCCTCTCTTCTTAGCTTAACAATTTTTGTGCATAAAATAAAGTATCTTTTGATTTGAACTTTATCTTAGTGAAAGTATTACAAAGCCTTATCAAAGTCATTGGTGTCTTAAAGATTGAACCAAGTACTCCTTAATGATAAAACCAGCAACACCTCACACACCTCCACTTGACCATTCATTTTTCCACTTTTCTCGCTTAGCACTCATATGGCCATGTGCTGATCCATTTCATGAACTTTCGGGGAGAAACTCGAACTCCCATGAGAGGCGGCACCACTTCTAAGCTCACATAGGTGAAGTTCTTACATCATCTTTGCTACCTTTAGAGATGCTTGTTGCACACAACTAAATTTTATTAAAAGCCTTAGGCTTAACCCTCACTCGGTAGTAATCAACACTAACCATCCTTGGATGGAACTCATGATTTTGTTAGTGTTGAAACAATTCACCAAATAACTTGTTCTTACCCATTGAACTCTTGCCCTTTATTGACCCTTGATTTGGCCAACGACACGGAGTCAAAATAACGACAAAGAAACAAGAGGGAAATGAAGAATGAAATCAAATGGGAAGAAGGTGACACAAATGATTTATAGTGGTTCGGCCCCAACTGTGTGGTAATAACCTACGTCCACTTAGTGTTCTTATTGATGTTGAATCCCAATGTCGTGATCAAAGAACTAGGGTTCTTGAGTTTCACCAGCCTTAGGAGAATTACAACTTTTCTGTGGATAATCACACTATGTTCTCTTTATGAGTATTCAAGTTCCAGGTTCAAAAGTCCCTTCCTTGAGCCTTCTCAATCATCTTTATAAGCTCAAGGGGGTTACATGGGTTAATTATCCTTAATATCAGCATATCAAGGCAATAAAGAGAAAATATAATAAATGTAGTTATTACAATATTACATATCTTTAAAGGAAATAAACCGAAGCATGCGACCAGACGGGTCGCATCTAATCGTGAGATTTGATGAGGCAAAAAACACATGGTTGATAAGCGAACAACACTCCTTCATTTTGACATTGCCACGTGCCAACCACGTGTAACAAATTCTTGCCACGTCATCAGGAGTCATTTTCAGGTAAACATTTTCCCCTAAGTTTATTTTACTGTGACCAGCATAAAGTAAACTTAGGAGACTAACCCTTCACATACCCCACTAAATCTGTCAGAGCCGCCCATGCCTTCTCGAAAAAGGGAACCAATCATGTCTTTTCAGTTTCCAAAAAGTTTTCTGACGGCTATTGCGTTTCCCCATGCCTTGAAAAATTAATCTCATTATTACCTCTTTTACAGTGCCACAATCAATATAAATAACCCATTTTCTTCACTCTTCACCTTTTACCAATCTTATTGTCTTCAAGAACTCTGAAGAACAAAGCAAAACAAACCCAGAAAACTTTGCTGATTCATGGTGTGCCTGTCCATTCTTCTAAAATCTTCACTCCAATCCTTCATCCAAGTAAGCTTTCTAGTCGATTCTTTTTTCTGTTATGCTGTGCTGTGCAATGCCAGTTTTTCCTTCATTTTTGATTTCTGAGTTCTTGAATATCTCTGTCAATTCTTGCAAAATGATTTTAGGGTAAATGGGTATATTGATTTGTGCTGAGTTTGGTAGGCAAATAACAATTTGCTGGGATGATGAATTAGTTGGGTAGTTTGGATTATAACTTTAGGGCGTGAAATCGAAGTAAAAATTCGATTTCTAAGCTTGTAGAAAAAACTGGGTTTTTCCCCGCCCTTTCAGAGTCGAAAAGTTTTTCCTGAATAACTTTTCACTTCTGCTTTTTAATCCATTTTCCAAACTGTTCGTATGAAACATAGTGTTTTTGCTGGAATGTTGCTGGTCGTATAAAAGCTTAACTTTTATACGCGAGCAACGTTATTCCAACTTTTAACACAAGTTTTTAGGTCATAGATTCACATCTCCCATTCTCTATTCGCATATTTTCATGCAAGACCCGTGGGGAGGTGAGAGGCCAATTGACGACGACCTACTTGCACAACTGCTCGTGGATGGAGAACAGCCGTCGCTTCTCATTCCAGAAATCCCTTTTTCTCGAATTTCACCCAACAGACCTCCTTCCAGTCCATCCACAATGGGTAGAGTAAAATCCATTGCCCATAAAAAGAAACCATCAAAACCTTCTAAAAATTAGCCTGCTCCTCGGGCTGAGATTCCTTCGACCATTGGTAGAGTCGAAACCACTGATCCCGAAATTCAAACACAAGCCCATCTTCACAATGCCATTCGACCAGACGTCGAATGGTACCTTGCTCCCCCTAACACAATCACTGCTAGGATGGTAAATAATTTCCTCAGAAAGTACGGACTTTCTGGGATTTCTTTATTCCTTCCTACCACCGACCAACGAGCAAACCTGCCTGGTGGCGCCTTCAGTGCCTGGTCGAGGTAACACATTGAGGCAGGAGAAATCCTGCCTCTTCATCCTTACTTCCAGGGAGTGGCCAATTACTTCGGGGTCGCTCCCTTCCAAATAACTCCATACGGGTATAGAATGCTTTCCACACTCTATATCCTTTACAGCCATAAAAAATGGTCTGTCCCTTCGCCTCACGAGATCAACTACCTGTTCGATCTCAAATCGAACCCCAACCAGGACAGCACGGAGTTCTTTCATCTCTGCCACCAGGAAACGAACCGCACCTTCCTGAGTGAGACTACCTACAAGTCTAATGTAGGAAAGTACCACCAGAAGTACTTTTTAACCACTGACCTAGTTGCCAACAACCTAGCCTTCACCCAAGGAGGTGACCTCTTCATCATGGTCATTTATTTTCTTTTATTTTATCTGCATTTTCCTTAGAAAATTATTTCTCTTCAGGTCCATGGCTACGACCAGTTCCTACTCCAAAAATGGAGCTTCGATCAGTGCTACTGGCTAGCATGACTGTCGTAGAAAAAAGCGTCAAACAGCTGGTCACTGAAGCCAACCTAAGACTGGCGGGCTTTTGGCACCTCACTAGGACATGAGGGAAACCACTGCGGGGAGTGCCACTAATGAAGGAGTTCCCGAGCAGCACCAAGATGTGTCACAACCCCCAAGGAGGAGGACAACTGGAGTGACAATCAGGGAACCCTCCAGCGCCCCGTGAGCAGATGCTCCTCGAGCCCCTTTAGGGAAGGGCGAGAAGAAGGCTTCCGAACCCTCTATACCCATCAACGAGTCTTCAGATAAGAACGGTATTGATCTCTCACTTTTAGATAGTTTTCCTATTCCTTGTCACTTATTTGACGGGGGTGGAAACTTTAAGTACACTCCCACTTTAGATTCAGACTTCTTCATGCCAGAGAGTGAGTGTAACACTAGTAAAGTATATAATGTAGCGACCAGTAATTATAGCTCGGGTATTTTACTTACAATTGCCTTTGTTTCCTTTTTTGACATAGCACACTCATTTATTTATACTGTCTAACTATTCGTGTACTTGCCTTCTTGCAGGCATGCCATTCGAAGACAAGTTCGACCTTTACAGTGCGCCTGAAGCTCCTGTGAGTAAGAAGAAGGCGAGCAGGCAGCATCGCGGGGAGTACAACAAAGAGCCTTTGGCTTTGATATAACACCACCTCCATCTCCCCTCGAGCAGCAATCTCCGCCTACAATGGTCAGGTTGACCCCTCCTCCAACGACTCCTACCAATCTGACACAACCAGTTACCCCTGTTCAAACAGGGGATGACTTATTGAGCCGCGTTCTAAGGTCGGCCAAGGACAGGATGACAAGGATCCTGAGGCACGAGCACAGCCGAGAAGCCATGGCTGGGGCAGAGTCGATGGATGTCGACCAGATCTTGAACCACGCACTAAACGAGTTTGCCAATGTAAGCTGTCTCTTCTTGTTGAGACTCAATCTTTTTATCTATTATAGTCATTTTAACTTTTGTTCTGATCGCAGGCAATGCAGACCATGACTTCTGGCCGGCTCTGCTCTGGGGTCATTACTGAGCAATCCAAAGCATCCAAGCAACGACATGCTGAGGAGCTAAGGCTGTTGAAGCGAAATATATAGAGCAGCTTGAGGCAGCTCAGAAAGAAAATGCGGCATTGCTCGAGGAGAAAAATAAACTAGCCGAGGAGATAGAGCAACAGCAGGCTACTATGAACAAACCCCTTGAAGAAAAGGAGAAGTACAAAGAGTCCCACCTCACCAATTGTTGCGAAGCCAAAAGACTCGTAGCGAACCTGATCGAGAGCAGGAAAGAGGCTGATAAGTTGGAGGCTCGCATCAACGATCTCGAAAAAACCAATGCTAGCAATCTGGAGAGGTACAAGGGTGCCATGTCCAAGGGCTTCTATGATTTATGGAAACACAAACAAGGGGTCGATTTCAGCTATCTCTCTGAACGCATGAGGTAAACAGAAATAGCCCAGTGCGCTGCTCGTTTTGAGGAAGAAGAGAGAGGAAAAACCCCAGCCTCGCCCGAGATCTCTTTGGCCACTGGCGTTGAAGGCGTAGAGAATGAAGCTGAAGCTACAGTCGACTAGGAAAATCCACAAGACCTTCCTGCCTCATGATTTTTTTTTTTTTTTATCTATACTTCAAGACAATTATATTTATTGTTGCACGGGCAACTTTAACTTTTAACAGACAATTACATCTGAGCAGTAACTGCTCGCGGTGTAAAAGGTTTCCTTTTTTATATTACAATATTGGCATTTTATTATAACATCTGTTCGCATGACCGAACTTAGCATAGTACTTTGGTTTGATTTAACAAAATAGAAAATTTTGAAAAATACTCTAAGTACCGTAGCACGCTTTCACTTATTTTGCTCGTGTGTTTTCATACCTGTTGATATGCCTTGCTTACTAGGTACCTTATATGCCCCCCAAGTGATGGAGGAGCTTTAGGTTCTCGGTCACTTGCCTTGACGAAAACCTGTTCGAACATTTCTGCCTGTAATAAAGACTTGTAAAAATGATAATACAACAAAATAACACAAGTAATGAGCAAATACTTGTAATAAATACAATAGTTGGCAAGAATGATTGGCTGCGCACAGTCCCTTTTATTTCTCATAATAATTGGACAAAACATGTCTGTATGAGTGATCAACAAAATGATCTTACACTTATAAGCGATCAGTAACATAAAATGACCAACCCTTTTTCATAACTTGTAAAATGTAAAATTAATACAAGCCAATTCTTTAAGAAGAATTGTTTATTGATAGTACTTGTGCAAGTGTTCTCCATTCCAATAGCGAGGAATGAGATCTCCATTTAAGCGAGCAAGTTTGTAAGTGCCTTGATGGAGGACATCTTCAATTTGGTACGGTCCTTCCCAATTAGGTCTGAGTACTCCAGCAGCCTGGTCGCGGGTGTTGAGGAAAACCCTTCGAAGTACTAGATCTCCGACATTGAATTTCATTTCGCGTACTTTAGAATTGAAATACCGAGCGACCTCTTGTTGGTAAGCTGCTACTCGGAGTTGGGCTTGCTCTCGTTTTTCAAATCTAGAGATTCCATCAATAGTTGGCTATTAGAGCCTTGATTGTATGTTATTCTTCGATGCAATGGCGGATCTAACTCAACAGGAAACATAGCCTCATATCCATAAGCTAAGGAAAATGGAGTATGGCCTAATGCTGTTCAATTGGAAGTTCTGTACGACCGAAGGACTTCAGGCAATTGCTCTGGCCATGCCCCCTTCACTTCCTCAAGCCTTTTCTTCACAGTATCCTTTAGTGTTTTATTGACTGCCTCGACCTGTCTGTTTTCTTGAGGGTGAGAAACTGAAGTAAAGCTCTTGATAATTCCATGCCACTCACAAAAATATGTGAACAGATCACTATCAAACTAGGTGTCGTTGTCCGAGAAAATTTTTCTTGGCAATCCATAGCGACACACGATGTTTTTGACTACGAAATCCAGCACTTTCTTGGTCGTTATGGTTGCAAGTGGTTCAACCTCAACCCATTTAGTGAAGTAATCGACGGCCACTATGGCGTACTTGACGCCGCCCTTTCTTGTGGGCAGAGATCCGATTAGATCTATACCCCAAACTGCAAACGACCATGGACTTTGCATCTGTTTTAGCTCATTGAGAACTGCTCCTGGAATTTTGGAGAACATCTGGCATTTGTCACACCTCCGCACAAATTCCATCGAGTCTTCATTCATTGTTGGCCAGAAGTATCCTTGCCTTAAGATCTTTTTTGATAAACTCTGCCCCCCAGCATGGTCCCTACAAAAGCCTTCGTGGACCTCTCTCATCAATTCTTTTGGCCTTCTCTTTCGAAATACACCTGAGGAGTGGCATTGAGTATCCCCTTCGGTACAAGATTCCATCGACCAGGATATACCTAGCAGCCTGCCGCTGAAGGGTCTTGCCTTTGTTTCTGTCCGTTGGCAACACACCCTTCGTCAGGTACTCTATGTAAGGTGACATCCATGTATCCACCGCTTGAATCACCAAAGAAGCCCCTCTACTTGGATGCTTGGTGTAGATAGTTGTTCAACTGGCACTATGTTTAGGGTGTCAGCATCCTTGGCACTTGCCAACCTATCCAAAGCATCACATTTGAATTTTGGTCTCGAGGTACTTGATGGAGAGTGTACTTATCAAACTACGCCAATAGATCCTTCGCTTTATTCAAGTAAGCGACCATTTTTAAACCTTGGGCCTGGTATTCTCCAATGATTTAATTGACCACCAACTGAGAGTCAACATAGATATCAAGTGACTTTATGTGCATGCTTCTGGCTAACCGTAATCCTGCGAGCAGTGCTTCATACTCGGCTTCGTTGTTAGAAGCAGTGAAGTCAAATTTGATTGCGTAGTTGAATCGATGCCCCTCAGGCGTTATCAAAATCACTCCTGCTCCTATGTGATGCTCATTAGAAGAACCATTTGTAAAAAAATTCCAAGAAGGAGTTTGGCTTTGAGACTCAGGCTCTTCAGGCCCTTCTGGCTGCTCGTTGTCTGGAAGCCCAGTGAATTTTGCAACAAAATCGACCAGAGCCTGTCCTTTTATCGCTGCTCGTGGCAAGTAAGAGATATCAAACTGCTCAAGTTCGACCGCCCACTTCAATAATTGGCATGCGGCTTCTGGTTTCTGTAGAACTTGCCGTAGAGGTTGGTCGGTCAAAACTGTGATTGGGTGAGCTTGGAAGTATGGCCGCAATTTTCTGGAGGCTAAGATCAGGAAATAGGAAAAATTTTCAATAGGTGGATACCACAGCTCTGTTCCTATTAGCCTCTTGCTTACATAATAAACAACCTTTTGGAAGCCTTCCTCTTCTCTTACTAGGACAACACTAGCAGCGTATTCTGTGATCGCCAAGTAGATGAACAAAGTTTCTTTATCAACCGGCTTTGATAGAATCAGTGGCTACGACATGTGAGTCTTTAAGGCTTGAAAAGCTTGTTCGTACTCCTCCGTCCATTCGATCTTCTTGTTGCCTCTGAATAAATTAAAAAATGGGACGCATTTGTTTATCGATTTGGAAATAAATCTACTGAGAGTAGCAATTCTTTCGATCAAGCTTTGAACATCTTTGATTTTTGTTGGCGATTTCTTATCAACCAGGGCTTTGATCTTCTCGGGATTGGCTTCCATTCCTCGTGAGTTTACTATAAATCCCAAGAATTTCCCTGATCCAACTCCGAAGGAACACTTGAGGGGGTTCAGCTTCATCTGGTATTTGTTCAAGACGTTGAAGCACTCTTGAAAGTCCCTTATGTGTCCTTCTGCCTTCTTCGACTTAACCAGCATGTCGTCGACATATACCTCCATGTTTGTTCCGATCAGCTCCTTGAACATGTGATTGACTAGCCGCTGGTAAGTCGCACCAGCGTTTTTCAAACCGAAGGGCATTACCTTGTAACAGTAGAGCCCTGTAACGGTCCGAAAGCTAGTGTGATCCTCGTCAAGGGGATGCATACTGATCTGATTATATCTGGAGTATGCATCCATGAATGAGAGAATCTCGTGCCCTGCAGTGGCATCGACCAGCTGGTCAATTCTAGGGAGTGGGAAACAATCTTTAGGGCAGGCTTTATTAAGGTCTGTGAAATCCACGTACGTTTGCCACTTGTCATTTGGCTTGGGAACAAGCACGGGATTAGAGACCCATGATGGATAAAACACTACCCTGATGAATCCATTCTCCTTTAGCTTCTCTACTTCTTCCTTTATAGCCTTTGATCTATCTTTGTTGAGCAGCCTCCTCTTTTGTTGTACTGGTGGAAAACTCTTGCCTACGTTTAGGACAGGCTAATAACCGCAGGGTCTATTCCAACCATGTCTTTATATGACCAGGCAAAGACTTCATGGTTGTTCTTTAAAAATTCCACCAGCTCTTGTTTCATTGTTGTCTCTAAGTTTTTACCGACTTTCACAACCCTGGTCGGATCTGCGTCATCGAGTTAGACCCCTTCAAGGTCCTCGATGGGTCCTATCTCTTCATCAAAATCCCCAAAGCGAGGATCCAAATCCCTATCCTCACTTTGGGCAACACCCTATTTGGTAACACAATCACCTGATTGGGCTTGTACATCACTGGCCGTTTGCAACTCCTTTCCGACAGCTTCCCTCGACCCGCCTTTCTTTGCCTTAGATATTGAGGCCTTATAGCACTCCCTCACTTCTCGCTGGTTTCCCAACACGCATCCTCTCCCTGCGTCGATCGGGAATTTCATGGCAAGGTGCCATATCGAGGTAACGGCTCGTAGATCGACCAAAATTGGCCTTCCAATTACAGCATTATAAACTAAAAGACAATTGACTACTATGAAAGTAGTGAGTAATGTCCTGTTTGCAGGCGCAATTCCTGCTGTAACTAGGAGTCTAATCGACTCTATCGGGGCGAGCCCTTTGCCAGAAAAACCATATATGGTTTGGTTGCATGGCTCCAAGTCCTTGACAGACAACTTCATCCTTTCTAGAAAGGACTTGTACAGGATGTTGACTGAGCTTCCTGTGTCAACCAACACCCTTTCAACCATCATGTTGGCAATTTGGATGTCAACGACCAGCAGATCGGAGTGTGGGAATCGGACGTGTTGCGCATCATCTTCAGAGAAGGTTATCAACTCCTCCTCTGTTCAAGCTTTCTTTGGTGCACGATCCTCCACACTCATCATCTCGATGTCCTGATCATGGCATAAGATCTGAGCGTATCGATCTCTCGCTTTCCCACTATCCCCTGTGAGGTGTGGGTCGCCACAGATGGTGAGTAATGTACCTGCCATAGGAGCTGGCTGTAAAGGTGGTGAGCGTTGGCGTGCAGGCGCCTGCTCATTGCCACCTTGAGCCTCTCATTGAGACCCTCCTGCGGCTCGTACGTATCTCCTTAAGTGTCACTGCCTGATCAGGATCTCGATCTCGTCCTTCAACTGGTTACACTCATTGGTGTCATGTCCGTAGTCATTGTAAAAATGAAAGAATTTTGTAGTATCTCTCTTAGAGATATCCTTCCTTATAGGTGTTGGTTGCTTATAAGGGACATTAGAGTCGGTCGCCTGATAGACCTCTGCTCTACTTTCGACAAATGTCGTATAGTTGGTGAATCTTGGCTCATATCTATTGCCTTTGGGACGTTTGTTTTTAGATGTCGACGGCTCGTTGCCCGCCCTTTTTCCACCATTTCTGTCGTTCCCATTCCCGTTGCCTTTGTCGTTGCCATTGGGTTTATCCGACCCGTTGGCGGCCTTGGCGGGATCTTCCTTTGGTCCCTTGCCTTTTGTAGGCGACTTCCCCTCATTGACGATCGCGTCTTCAAGCTTGATGTACCGGTCAGCTCGATCCATGAACTCCTGGGTACTCCTTACTCCATTCTTTCTCAGGCTGTTCCAGAGAGGGGAGTGGCGTCTAATCCCAACAGTTAGGGCCATCATCTTTCCCTCGTCACCCACTGTTTTTGCTCCAGCCGCTGCTCGCATAAAACCTGGACATACTCCTTTAAGGGCTCTCCCTCCTTTTGGCATATCTCGACCAGCTGGTTGGCCTCAGTGGGGTGTACCCGCCTCGCATAGAATTGTCCATAAAATTCCTTCACGAACATTTCCCAAGATACGATACAAGCAGGAGGGAATTTAAAGAACAACTCCTGGGCAGTGTCAGACAGTGTGGCGGGGAAGATCCTGCAGCGGGCATTATCCGACACCTTCTAAATATCCATTTGTATCTCAAATTTGTTGACATGAGATACTGGGTCCCCGTACTCATCAAAGTTCGACAGTAATGGAATTTTTAACTTGCTGTGGGTTTTTGTCACAACAATCCTCTGCACAAACAGAGTGCCTCTCCTCCGGTCGTACTCTATGTGGGATGTCCAGTTCCCGACCAGCCGTTGTACGACCTGGTTCAGAGCATCAATTTGAGCCTGAACTGCATCTAGGATTGTCGAGGTGACTGGTGCTGGAGGAGCGTACTCATCGTGCCTCTCGCGCTTGTCGTTGAGTACGTCTCTCAAGTCATCATCCCTGCGCCTTTTCTCGCTAACTCCTAGTCGATCGAAGACGTTATGCTTTCGGGGTTTCTCCCAGTGTTATGGTTCGCAGGCCTAGCTTCTCTTGGTGGGGGGTTTCTATATCCACCTATTTCCTCATGCCTTCGACCAGCATTCCCCCTGCCGGAATCGACCTCATTGTAGTCATGGCCGTCTCTAAACTGTGGCTGACTATGGCGCGATCGACTGATCACACTGTTTTCTCCTTTGGCTAGAATCTCCTGTCATGTAGGAGGAGAGGCTCGGGGGCAGGGTCTCACCGATAGGAGCAAGGCAGACCTACCACCCCTACACCCTCAGTCTCGCAAGGGAAAGGAACTGATGAATAACACCAGTACTATGTTCGATAGGCTGGGCAAAGATGCACAACCTCAGGATTTGAGGGAGGTTATCAACTGGAGGACCAACGCTCAGGAGGAGGTACCAAGGACTTCTACGCCACCTAGAGTAGCGACCCCACCAACAGTGCAGGCTCAAATAGATGCGCTCATTATGGTTGTTCATGGTCTAACAAAGAAACCTTCAAATATCGAGCTGGCTCATAGAAGTGGGAGTTCCTTTCAGTGCCAAGATCCAGGCTACCCAACCCCCACTGAAATATAAGACCCTGAAACTTCCTACATACACTGGGAAGGAGGACCCAGTACGACACATTGGGAAGTTCGAGGATCAGATGGAGTTACTCGGTGTGGAGCATGATTATAGGTGTAAGGTATTCCCTACCACTCTCTCTGACTCAGCTCAGGAATGGTATTGGAAATTCAAATCTGGACAGTTCAGGAAGGAATTCTGCAAGGTCTTTAGTGCCGCGCGAATTCAACTAGTTTATGCCAATCAGTTAGCTGACATCAAGCAAGGGAAAGATGAATCCCTGAAAGACTACATTGAAAGATTCATGAGAGAGGCAAACCGAGCGTCCACAGTAGGAGATGAAAGGAAGTTCGTTGCCATCTCAGCAGGAATAATTTATTGCAGTCCCTTGTGGGATAGTATACATAGGAACCCTATCAACACCTTGCAAGAGTTCCTGGATTGAGCTGATAAATACATGAAGCTAGATGATGCTGTCATGAAGGAAGAAAAAGGCATAAACCATTCAACCACTGTCAAGGCAGATAAAAACGGCGCAAACCCTCAGGGCGGCAATGGAGGAAATGGTAAGAAGAGGAATACCTCAGGGGCCGAGCCGGGTGGAGAAAAGAAAGCTAAGTCAGCACCCACCGACAAACAAGCTAAGCATCAACCGTACTAGCCTAGGTTCACCAATTATACCATCCTGACCACATCAAAGGTTGAGATTTACTTGGCAACATACCAGAGGTATCATACCGAAAGCCACCACCCTTGCGTTCAGAAGGACAAGAATAAGTTTTGTCATTTCCATAATGATTATGGACACGACATAAATGAGTGCAAACAAGTGAAGGATGAGATAGAGTTTCTTCTCCGATCAGGAAAACTCTCGAGGTACCGAGGCAAGATTGAAACCCCAAGCAAGAATCCTAAATTCTAAAGGCAGACAAGTCCACCACTGGAGTCGGCAGCTGTAGACTTCACACTGGATACCATATGTGGAGGGGCCCACATAGCAGGCAATAACAATGTTCGTGAGCGAAATGCAAGGACCCTTAGACATGAGGTAGGGGAGTCTTCCCGGTGTATGACAGTCGAGGAAAGGTCTCCAAAAAATCCAAAGTATGAAAGTGAAACTTTCACTTTTATAAAGGATGATGTTAGGCACATGAGGTACCCCCACAATGACCCTGTAGTCCTTACCATTCAAATCGCCAATGCCCGAGTGAAGAGATGCTTGGTTGACATGGGAAGCTCAGTAGATATCATCTACAAATCATCCCTCTAGAAGATGAAGCTCACAATCAAGGACCTGACACCGTGTTCCCAAGTGATATATGGGTTCACGGGAGAACTCATAGCACCAGCAGGAACTATCAGACTACTGGTCATAGTGGGGGATGCCCCCAGGCACGATATTGTGATGACAGAGTTCCTGGTGGTAGATTGCTCATCGGCTTATAATGTAGTGCACGAGAGACCCCTCCTGATGGCATTACACGCAGCAGTATCTATTTGGCATCTATCTTTGAAGTTCCCCACTAGTGCAGGGCAAGGATGCGTACATGGTAACCAAAGGGAGGCACGAGAATGCTATAATGCATTAGTGGTCAAGGAAAAGGAAGGACCATGCATAAACAACATGATAGTAACCTGCTGCGAAGAGAATGAAGGAACCGATGAGGGTGTTAACAAAGAAGTTGACGTTGACAGAAACACTCTACTGGAGCAGATGGCTCCTTTTAAAGAAGATTTGTTGTTATAGCAAGTTTCCTAAAGTGAGGGAAACAACATCGATCCTTGCTTTGGGGATGACGTCATGGGGATAGGAACAGTCGAAGATCTTGACAAAGTCCTACTAGATGAGGAGGACCCAACTAGAGTAATCAAAGTCGAGAAGGAGTTAAAGGTGGAAATTAAAGCATAGTTGGTGGAATTTTTGAAGAAAAACCAGGACGTCTTTTCCTGGTCACATAAGGACATGGTTGGAATTTCTCCATCTGTGATAAGTCATGTCCTCAATATAGACAAGACCTACCCACCAGTGCAACAAAAAAAGGAGACTGCTTGACATAGATCGATCTCAAGCCCTAAAGGAGGAGGTTGAGGGGCTCAAGGAAAACAGTTTTATAAGGGAAGCCTATTACCTTGATTGGGTATCAAACCCCGTGCTGGTCCCAAAACCAAATGGGAAATGGAGAACATGCGTGGACTTCACAGATCTGAACAAGGCCTGCCCCAAAGAATGCTTCCCACTACCCAGAATAGACCAACTGGTCGATGCAACGACATGACATGAAATACTCTCATTCATGGATGCATATTCTGGGTATAATCATATAAGTATGCACCCTCCCGATGAGGAACATACCAGCTTCTGGACAAACAAGGGGTTGTACTGTTATAAGGTGATGCCATTCGTCTTGAAGAAAGCAGGAGCCACCTACTAGCATTTAGTGAATGGCATGTTCTGAGACTTGATCGGTAAAAATATGAAGGTATACGTCGATGACATGTTGGTCAAGTCCAAAGAAGCTGGAGGGTATGTTCAAGACTTGGAGGAATGCTTTGCAATACTTAGAAAGTATAGCATGAAGTTAAACCCTCTCAAGTGCTCATTTGGAGTTAGTTCTGGTAAGTTTCTCGGATACATAGTCAATTCACGTGGAATCGAGGCTAACCCTGAGAAGATCAAAGCATTGATCGACATGAAGTCACCTACCATAATTAAAGAAGTGCAAATCTTAACCAGGAGAGTAGCTACCCTCAGTAGGTTCGTATTAAAGTCTATGGACAAATGTGTCCCTTTCTTTAACTTACTAAGGGGAAACAAGAAGATCCAATGGACTGAGGAATGTGAGGAAGCTTTCCAAGCCCTGAAGGAGCACCTCGCCCAACCTCCCGTCCTAGCAAAGCCAATAAATGGTGAAGTACTATTCATCTATTTAGTATTCACTGAGCATGCAATCAGTGATGCTTTGGTAAAGTAAGAGAACAAGGTACAACACCATGTATACTAAATCATTAAAAGGCTAGTAGGTGCGGAGTCTAGGTATCCCCCTCTTGAAAAGCTAGCCTACTGTTTAGTAATCGCCCCTCGAAAGCGGCGTCCATATTTCCAAGCTCACTCGATTCGAGTCCTGAATGATCAACCACTGAGACAGGTTCTCCTGAAACCGGAGGCCTCGGGATGATTACTCAAGTGGGCAGTGAAACTAGGATAGTTTGATATCACTTATCATTCGAGGATGGTTAAAAAAGGACAAGCATTGCAAGACTTCATAGTCGAAGGCACCAACCTTGAAGGCCCTTCCTACCAATCAGAAAATGGAGATACCAAGAAGGAAGGAGATACTCATGTATGGAAGCTATATGTTGATGGAGCATCCAATGAGCACAGCTCAGGTGCAGGAATCATACTGATCACTCCGGAGAATCATCGAATCCATTGCGCTCTCAAATTTGGATTCAACGCTTTAAACAACGAGGCTGAGTACGAGGCATTATTAGCAGGATTACGCTTGTCTCGGGATGTGCATGCACATTCCGTAAAGATATTCAGCAATTCCCAGCTAGTGGTGTACCAAGTACTGGGGGAGTATCAAGCCAAGGGACATAGGATGGTGCAGTACCTGAATAAGGTGAAGGACCTTTTGGCGCAGTTCAAGAAATAATCAATTATACAAATCCCGAGAGAGCAGAAAGACAATGCTGATGCCTTAGCCAAGCTTGCTAGTCCCAAAGAAGCAGACACTCTAAATGTCGTTCCCGTTGAATACTTGGCAGAAATAAGCATAACCGAGCAAAAGGCACTACCTGTAGAGTTAGGAGATACATGGATGACCCCTATTATTAACTATCTCAACCAAGGAGTAGTACCCAACGATCGAAACAAAGTAAGGAAGTTGGTGAGACAAGCTGCACGATATATGATAGTCGAAGGGGTATTGTACTAATGAGGGTACTCTTTACCACTGCTAAGGTGTGTTACACCTGACCAGTCAAAGCTGTTAATGATCGAGGTACATGAGGGGTTTTGTGGAGATCACGCTGGGGGGCAGAGCCTATCAAAGAAAATCCTAAGACAAGGATACTTTTGGCCAACAATGAATGAAGACCCGATGGAGTATGTCAGAAGATGCCACAAGTGCCATATGTTCTCCAAGATACCCCGGGCAGCACCTAAACAATTGACACAGATGCAAAGCCCTTGGCCCTTTGCTGTATGGGGGATCGACCTAATCGGAAAGCTACCTACAAGAAGGGGAGAAGTCCAATTTGTTGTTGTAGTCGTGGACTACTTCACCAAATGGACTGAAGCATAACCGCTCACCACCATAACCTCGAAGAAAGTCTTAGACTTTGTGGTGAAGAATATCATATGTCGATTTGGCCTACCAAGGAAGATAGTCTCGGACAATGGGACTCAATTTGACAGTGATATGTTCACCGAATTTTATACAAGGCATGGAATCACAAAGAGCTTCGGTAGCACACCCCCAAGCTAATGGCCAAATAGAAGCAGTGAACAAGACTATCAAAGACACTCTGAAGAAATGCCTTGAACAAGCCAAAAGAGCTTGGCCAAAATTACTTTTGAAGGTCCCATGGTCACATCGAGCAATGGCACAAATGGCTACAGGGCATACGCCATTCTCTTTGGCGTTTGGGTATGAAGCCATGTTGACAGTTGAACTCATTCCCCCATCACATAGACGGGAGACATACGATCAAGGGAGGAACCATAGACTAATAGAAGAGTCGCTCGATTTGATCGAAGAAAGACGAGAAAAGGCAAGTTTCAAAGTAGTAGCACATCAACAGAATGTGGCCAAATACTTCAACTCCCGAGTAAAAGATAAAAAATTCCAAGTTGGGGACTTAGTACTTAGGAGGGTGTTCTTAAACACTAAGGACACCATAGCAGGAGTACTAGGACCTAACTGGGAAGGGCCATACCTTATGGAGGAGGTGAGCCCACCAGGGACGTACAAGACAGCTCGACTAAATGGAGAACTAATAAAAAACTACCGGAATGGCGAACACCTCCGCCAGTATTATCAATGAAGTTGTTCAGCAGCAACACAAGTTTTAATTTGCAAATGTATTATTTTCGAATTATCTATGTAACAGCCATTGTGCTTCAATAAATGAATGTATTTTCTTAAGTTTCTCTTAGGTCTTTAAATTTATTTCAATGAAGGACTTTTCCTTTAGATTTATCAACCCCATCAGATCATGTTCGATCTTGGTTCTGGAGGAGCCTATCGACCCATAAGATCCAAATGAGGGACTGGTCCGAGGACCTTGTCGCCAAACTATTTGATCATGTTTGATCCTGGTTCTTGAGAAACCTATCGACCCACACGATCAACAAGAGAGACAGGTCCTAGGACCTTGTCGCCAAATTGATGGATCATGTTCGATCTTGGTTCTTGAGGAGTTTATTGACCTATACGATCCAAACAAGAGACTGGTCTAAGGACCTTGTCGCCAAATTATTTGATCATGATCGACATCTGTGTATAGGTATCAATACTACTGAGTATGAAACCATCACCCGACTACAAATGAGGGACAAGCATTTGCTGCTTGCATCATTGGGAGAAAAAGATAGTACTATGTGTCTAAATGCTCGAAGAAAGGCATGGTCAAGTAGCAAGTAACCAAGGCTTTCAAACCCATGATCACTTGGGTGGCATACAGTACATACCAATCGGGGTATACACCAGCAATGAGGGTGTGACCTTAAGTACTAAGCAAGCTCAGGTTTTTCTAGGACATTTGTTCAACATATATTCCGAAAGTGCAAAAAACAAAAACAAAAAAGGCATTGGTAGGGAGATTCCTAGCCATGTTTCTTATGGGGTGGTCGGCCTATCACCCATGGGGTGATCGACCTGACCATTTTGTTCATGGTACTTCATGAAGTATCGAACTACTCACATTACCATGGTTGTTGATCCCAAAAGAGGTGTTTTAATATTTAAACTCGCAATTGCACGAATCGTTTTAGAATATAATGTTCATGTAAGTACGAGGTCGAACCCATGGGAGTTGACTAACATCAAAAGAAACTATTTCAAACAAAGCAAGAATATTCTAACCTAGTTCCAAATATTTGATGAGATTTTATTTTAGAAAAATAAAAGACAAGTAATAAAAAGATTTAAGATTAAATAGAAAAATGGTTTTCAAATGAGATATGTAAAATAAGATTATTAAGATATTAGAATCCACAAAATGCAAGTTCAATAGTATTTATAAGTATATTGATTCCCAAGTTTAGATATAGTTGAAATAAATCACACTATATTTTTTTCAAAATACATTTTCTATTCAAGCACAAGTTACTTTAAAAAAGGTATGATTTTTCTTCACTTATATAAGATATAATTTCTAAGCATTAGTTGTGTTACAACTTAATGAAACTATAAAAAATCAAAGAGATTATGTTTAGGCAAAATATGATACTTATGCTCTAAGAATTAGATGTGAACAATTTAATGAAAAAAATTTAATAAAAGAATATCATATTTTTGCATAACGAAGAACTAAGTGTAATATGCTTTAACAATCAACACGAGATGAAAAATGCATATCTTTGATAGAAAAATCCATAAACAATGTTGTACAAATGAGAAATCAACATACAACAAAAAATACTATCTAGTTACATTTTGCTTCATCATCATCTTAATAATCTTTGAAAAAGATTAGAAGCTCATAACTAGATTGAAATAAAAATTACAAAATAACATACTTGACATGCTCTTCAAAAGATGAAAATGGTAGAGAGAATAGTGAAAAGAAGAGAGAAAAATATGAAGTGTGGAAGAGGTTGAAAAGATGAAGAAGAGCTCCCCAAATGGTCTTACAAGACTCTATTTATAGGCAAAATATGGAGATTAAATTAATCAAATTAAAACAAATAAATTGATTAATTAAATTGTGTTGGGAAGTGATAGGATAAATAGAGTAAGTGTAAGAGTATTGGAAAGATGAAATGTTTGGTTGGGTAAAATATTAGTGAAAAGCTAGGGTAAAAAAATGAATTAGGAATGTTTATTGAGGTAAGAAAAATAGAGAAGAGTGAATTGATATTTGAGTGAAAAATATTGGGAATAAAAATGTGAGTTTTGGCCTTTCGGTGGCTGTGTGATGAGATGCTTCGGGCTGGGCATTGGGGTTGGTCGTGGGCCTTGTTGATGTTGAAGGAAGGGGTTGGACTTCTGCTTATTGGGCCGAATGCTGGAACAGGCTCGTTGGTGGAGAGGCACGGCTGGCAGGTGCAACACGCGAAGGCTGGCTGATGATGCTATATGTTGAAGAGGAGAGCTGGACAGGTGGCGGCATCTGGAGCTTGTGCGCTGAAGCTGGCAGGCGTGAATGAGCTACTTGGAGTAGATGCTGCTTGCTGAAGAAAGGCTGGGAAACAGGCAAACGGGCCTTGGCCCTGGCTGGATTGCACCTGAAGTGGCGGGCTGGCAGGAGATGGGCCACGGGCTGAGGGCTGTAACGGGCCTGGGCAGAGGGTGGCAAGAGAAGAAATGCCACATTTCATGCTATTTTCTTTCAAATTTGCCACTCTTTTTTTCCCTTCTTTTCTTTTCAAAGCCAAAAAATACAACTTACTCCCTACAAAATAAGTAAATAACAAATTAGAATCAAATATTTTCAATTATAAAATAACTCAAATTAAGTCCATGAAAATACTAATTGAAATTTAATTTACTTTGGGAATTAAGTTCAATAAAATCACATTTTTTTTAACTTATAATCTATCAATACAAATTTCAAATAATTAAACTACAACATATTATAATAAAATATCTATAAAACATATAAAAATTTAGAAAACTACAATAAGACTAATAAATTAAAAATTACATAAAAACTTAATAAGTTAATTAAAAACTCAAGAACTAAGCAAAAATTAGCATATAAAAAGTGGTAAAATAACTCTATTTTGTAGAGTTATCACACCACCAAACTTAATATTTTGCTAGTCCTCAAGCAAAAGAAAAATTAAAAACACACATTTTTTTTTATTTGGTGATATCAAAAATGTCCTCAAAGATTGCATATTGAAAATAATTTATAAAAAATATGAATCAAAATTAACCTTATGTAATTAATTCCATAGTCAATCTTGCTTTGAAAATATATTTTAAATTAGAAGTCCAAAACTATTTATCAAGTTATTATGTGAATTTTGGAAAAATTGTTGTAATAAACTATTTATTTTCATATATTATGATGAATAATTATTTTTCAAAATTTCATTTTTTTAAGAAAAATTGACCCAAGAATTAAACACAAAGCTTAAGAAATATTCATATATTTTTTAAACTAAAATCAAACTCAATCAAGGGTATTATCCTAGGAAAAACGGATATCACCAAAATGTTTTTTTTATTTTTTTATTTTTTATTTTAATTTTTACATAGAAAATAAAGTGTAAAAGCACAAAACTATATATATATATATTACTAGAAAGATAATGTTAAACATATATAAATATATATATATTTTATTTTATTTTTTTTATAATTAATATATAAAATAGATACTTTACCATCCAATTTTTTTGTTTGTTTTTTTTTTAAATGAAATTCTACCATTTTCAACCACATGAAAAAAGTAACCATATAAACACCCACTACCCCCCAAACTTAATTTATGCATTGTCCTCAATGTATCAAAATACAAATATAAATTGAAGCGTGAAAGAGTTTAGAGTTTAGAATGGTCGTACCTCATCATGGAGCATTGTCAAAAGTGCAACAAAAAGGAAACAAAAATCAAAACAAAAAGTTATCCTAAAACATAAATAAAACACACATTTACCGATAATTGATGAGAGCGATCAAGGACCATGGTAAATAGGATCCTCGAGAAGGATTTCATCCACTTTAGCAGTTTTCAATTCTAAAAATGGTTTCAATTTTTGTCCATTCACTTTGAATACATTACCATTATTAGGATTTTCAATTTCAATGGCTCCATGTGGAAAAACAGTGCGAACAATGTATGGACCTACCCACCTAGAGCGTAACTTCCCCGGGAAGAGATGCAAATGAGAATTGTATAAAAGGACTTTTTGACCGGGAGAGAAATCTTTTCGCAAAATGTTTTTGTCATGGTAAATCTTCATTGGATCCTTATATTTTTTGGAATAGTCATATGCATCATGGCTAAGCTCTTCTAACTCATTTAATTGAAGCTTTCTTCTCTCACCTGCTTTGTCTAAGGAAAAATTCAATTGCTTAATTGCCCAATAGGCTCTATGTTCTAGCTCAACAGGTAAGTGACATGCCTTTCCATACACAAGTCTATAGGGGGACATTCCAATGGGTGTTTTGTAAGCAGTTCGATATGCCCATAATGCATCAAGGAGTCTTAAGGACCAATCTTTCCTAGTTGGATTGACAGTTTTCTCTAAGATGTGCTTAATTTCCTTATTTGATATTTCAACTTGACCACTAATTTGTGGGTGATAAGGTGTAGTGACTTTATGTGTAATACCATATTGTTTCATTAAATGCTCAAATGATCTATTACAAAAGTGTGTACCGTTATCACTAATGATAGCACGTGGTGAGCCAAAACGGGAGAAAATATTTTCTTTCAAAAACATAAGCACAACTTTATGGTCATTTGTGTGGCATGCAACAGCTTCAACCCATTTAGACACATAATCAACACCAACAAGAATTTACAAGTTACCAAAAGAGTTAGGAAATGCGCCCATAAAATCAATGCCCCGAACATCAAATATTTCAACAATAAGGATAGGATTCAAAGGCATCATGTTTCTTCTAGTTACACTTCCTAACTTTTGACAACGTTCGCAAGATTTGCAATAAACATAAGTGTCATGGAAAATAGTAGGCCAATAAAATCCCCATTGTAAAATTTTCAAAGCAGTTTTCTTACCACTAAAATGTCCACCACATGCATGATCATGACAAAAAGATATGATTTTAGTTTGATCACAATTTGGAATGCATCTCCTTATTATTTGATCAGGGCAATATTTAAACAAATAAGGATCATCCCACATGAAAATTTTCACTTTAGAATAAAATTTAGATTTGTCATGCTTAGACCAATGAGAATGAATTTCACCAGTGACCAAATAATTCACAATGTCAGCATACCAAGGCAAAGAAGATATATGCATGAGTTGTTCATCAGGAAAAGTTTCAGTTATAGTGGTGGAGTCATTATTAGTCTCAACAACAATTCTAGACAAATGATCAGCAACAACATTTTCAAAACCTTTTTTATCTCGTATCTCTAAATCAAATTCTTGTAAAAGCAAGATCCAACGAATTAAGCGAGATTTAGCATCTTTTTTCGACAAGAGATATTTCAATGCAGCATGATCAAAATAGACAATTATTTTAGATCCTAACAAATAAGACCTAAATTTCTCCAATGCAAACACAACAGAAAGCAACAGGAAGCACTCGCATCAGTGAAAATGGGAGGAAATGGTGTAGACAAAGATGGCTCTACCTCTGGGATAAGACTAGACACCAAAATAATTTGACTAGATGCCAAAGGAGTCGGAGGGTACACCTCAGGGGGAATCTCCATGACCGACTCAGCCTCAACCCTGGCCCTTTTTGCCACTTGAATAGAAGGACTGGCCTCGGTGGGAGTCGATCTCTACTGGGTTAAAACAAAACTAAACTTATCTGAGCCTGCAAAAGAAGATCAAATGTTAAAAGGATATTAAGCACAGTTGAATCATAAAATAAAGTTGATAAAGTGTCAAACCTTCTGAATGAGATTCAAGTTCAAACATAGTCTCATCAAAGTCGTCTGAAGCAAGCGATGAGCATGCAATAAATGCACCCACCTCATCACCCTCATGTTCAGCTGGCACCGGCAAAGAGGGTACCTCCTTAACATGACTGGGTACCTCCTTAACATGAATGGGTCACGGGCTCGGGACCATCGTCATGCAGAACATCAACTATGGTAGGAGGAAACAGCCCCACCTTCCTAAGGTTCTCTGGAGTAACGAGGGTCTTGACATTCTTCTCCTCAGGGGTCATGGTAATAAGTGCCTTGGTCCTAACTGTCATAGCCTGGGTCAAGAGCAGTCTATAAAAAGGACCAACGTGCATAAACTTGGAGTAGTTGGCCTCTGCGTCCTTAGTAAAGAAATAGTTGTTGGCATATCTAAATGCCTTGCTATTTCCAGAGATCTCTTCCAAGAAGGTGTTGGTACCCTCGCTCACATAATGGTGGAAGTGGAAATACCCTGAGTTGCACTGACAATGGTTTGTCTTCAGGTCAAAAAGGTAGTGGATCTCATGAGGCACTAGATCAACCCATTTTCTACGGTTATAGATAATGTACAATTCAGATAAGGCCAAGATCGCACTAGGAGCCAGTTGAGAAGGACTAATACCAAAATAGTCTGCAACTGTAGAGTCCAGAAATTTTACTTAGTTAGATAGTAGTAGTAGCAGTTGTTGACGGTGAGAACTCATCAACTAATTTAAGTAAGAAAAATTGCAACGTAGAGATTTGTTACACCCAGATTTCGAGCTATGTTAAATATGACCTCGAAAGTTGGATTCGCAAACAAGTGGACTCATAAGGTTGGAAATATGTTCCAGGATTAAATATCGAGCCTGCAGGACATAGACGACCTCGAATATGGTGACCTCAGAGTGTTCATGATATCGAAAAGGTAGCTCCGGAGACGCATTCATCTTCAGGGATGACCCCGGATCAGAGGTCCCGAGCTAGACGCACATACGATCTCGAAAGCCATGTGACCTCGGAAGATGCCTTTAGCTCGAAAGATGACGGGAAACCTGGGAAGCTAAAGCCTTGGAGATACCTGATAACCACCTTGAATATATATAAGTGATGTCTATACGAAATGTAATCCTCATCTATTATTGTAAATCCCCTAGAATCGTGGGATATTATTTGGTCAGTTATACGTCCCCTGGTCTTCAGGGGACGTTTCCTTTTATATCTGATTATAAGCATTTAAAGCCATTTATTTGATTTACACAAAAAGAGTAACTACCCAAAATATGTGGGATAGTATTCTTCGATCTTCTCTATAAATAGAGAGGCCATGCACCATTGTAAAGGACCGAAATTCTGAACCTTGAGAGAAAACTCTGGAGAATTCATTCCTGAAGAATTCCCAGAGATAATCTTGAGTTTAATAATAGAGACTCGTGGAATAGGCAGATTTAACTGCTGAACCACGTAAAAATCGTGTATTTGTATTGTCTTATTTCAATTGGCCATCATCAGTTATTGTTTATGTGCTCTTCTTTCACTGTTTGATGAAAAACGGCGTCAACAAGATTATCAAGAGAAAAGCTTTAGAAATCTAAATAGGAACTCCAAGAATAATTGCAGAAGGAAAATGGTGAAATCAATTTCTATTGATTATGGTGCAATGCTACAGTAATTTTTCCAAGGCTATTGTGGCTGCGTCGCAGGAGAGAGTCACTTCTTTAGAGGCCAAACTCGAGGCTGCTAGGTCCGAAGTAGCCGCGTCGTAGGAGAGAATCGCTTCCTTAGAGGCGGATAAGACAGCTATCAAGTACAGGTCCATAGACCGCGCCCTTTACGGTGTGTGGAGGCAGGATCCCAACTTTGATTTTTCTTCTTTTGGCGAGCACGTCGTTGCTCGAGTGGCCGTGTGGAGTGCCCGTGGCAGGAGGCCCTGAGGTCGTCATATAATCATTTTTTTCAGCTATCCCGCTGTGGGCGTATGCTCATCTTGAGCCTTTGCAATATTTTTTTTTTTTTTTATTTTGTAACTCTTTCCATGTTACCAAGACTCCTTTTCCAATATATATATATACATGTGTGGTTACTTATCTCTTATTCCTTTGTGTTCGAGGTCTTTTTGAGCCCGTAAGATGGGGTTTGGTAGGTTCCCCTCTTTTATTTACTAGGCTAGAGGTCCTTTGGAGCCCATGTGAAAGGGTTCAATGGGACCTTTTTTGGTGCCTCTTGATTACTTCTATAAGGATATTTTGACCCCTTGGGCTCTAACTATCCTTTTATATATTCTTGCGCGCGCTTATTATTTTTTTGCGAGAAGCGTCCTTCTCGTCATTATTCATAGTACTATTTTTGCAAGGGTCTCTTTTAGGACCCTTTTTGGCTAGACGGCTTGGTGGCCGCTCTAGGCTTATTGGTGGGTGCTATCTCTAAGGTCTTTCCACTTGTGGGAGCATCTGTCTTTATTTGGAAGTGTGTTGTTGTTTTTTGTTTTTTTTGTAAGACTTTTTGGCCTCCTTGATGTTCATAAGGGTAGCTAATCCTTGTGAACCCAAGAGATGCCTTGCAAGGTCCTTTCCCCGTTTGTTAGGGTTCACCGCGAATTGCATTCCTCTTTTAAAGAATTTTGTTTAAGGCTCTGATGCAAGGGGTCCTTTTTAGGATCTTCCTGATAGAGGGTCCTCTTTAGGATCCTGGTGCAAGGTGTCCCTTTTTAGGATCCTCCTGTTAGAGGGTCCTTTTTAGGATCCTGGTGCAAGGGGTCCTTTTTAGGATCCTCCTATTAGAGGGTCCTTTTTAGGATCCTAGTGCAAGGGGTCCTTTTTAGGATCCTCCTGTTAGAGGGTCCTTTTTAGGATCCTCCTCTATTGCTTGCCGTATGTTTTAGCCTCCTCTCCTTCCCCCAAGTGTTTGGTGAAATTTATTTCGGCAGGCACTTTGGCTGATGCTCGCATAGAGAAGAAAAATAACACGTGAAGTTGCGAACAATTTCATTCATAGCATGCGGTTTACAACGGCATATTTAAGAAAAGGGTTACATCTAATTGGGAGGTTACCTAGGTAGCCTCTTTGATTCCTACTCACTAAGCTAACATAATAAGGAACAAAGTAAACATAGGTCCTCTTCGCACCGGGTGCCTTAGCCTCACTGGTAGTATTTCTCGAGGTATTCTGTAACTCGTGGGTCCAACTCGTGTGGGTTGCGCCTTCATACACAACCATTGCCATCGGCATTGATGGCTTTATGGCTGTGCGAAGGGACATGTTACAGCATTCCCTCGCTTCCTTCTGCTCCCCTTTCACGCATGCTACTCCCCCAGGGGTTGGGAATTTCATAGCTAGGTGATACACAGAAGTTATCGCCTTCAATTTTCTCAGAGAGGGTCTCCCTAATACCACGTTGAAGGCTGAGGCACAATCCACCACGACAAAGTTTGCCATTATGGTGGTTTTCCTAGGTTGTTCCCCCATGGTGAGGGCTAACTCAATTGCACCTAGGGGCTTATCGAGTCCCCTGTGAACCCGTAAAGGGAGGAATTGCAGGGTTTCAGGTGCCAGATGCTCAGTCCCATCTTCTCCAAAGCGGGGAGATGAAGGATGTCCACAGAGCTTCCATTATCCACTAGGACCCGACGTGTAACGTCCTACGTTTTCGGGTACCTTTAAACGACTCGGATCGGGATTTTTTCCCCCGGGTTAAGAATATTATTTTAAATAATATTATATTTTGTTTGTAAGTATTCCATGAGTTATTGCTAGCCAAAATATGAATTTTGTGATTTTAAAAGTCAAGATAAGACTTTCGGTCCTGGACCGACACAAAAACCCTGATCGGGTAAAAATCTCGGAAAATAAAATGAAAAATCATGGAAATTATATTTTGGGCATAAAATACATTCATAAAAGTTAAAGTTTGGTCAAAAATAATAAACCTAAAAGAAAATGGAAATTTTAAGGCATTTTGTGTTAAATGCCTAATTTTGCCGAAATGGGGAATTTTATTCCATGAATGGACCTTAGGTTAAATTTTATTATGTGATTAATTAAATTAAATGTGAGAGAAATTTAATTTAATTAATTAATGTTAATTTTGGTGATTAAAACTTAATAAGAGTGAAAAAGGTGCAAAAGCCAATTTGGACTTTTCTTCTTATGAAACATTTATTAACCTTTATAAAAAAAAAAAATGAAATGATCATATATATAGCAAGGGTTGGCCAGCCAAGTGATGTTTTGAAACCCCATTTATTAACTAATTGAGTTTAAATCCCAATTATTTAAAGGTTTGGGATATTGTCAAGTGGGAGTAAAACACTTGAGTGTTTTTAGGATAAATTAGATAGTATAAACTCTTCCAACCCTGCCCAACCGACCACACCACTCTGTCTCATTCACTCATCTGATTTTTGAAGACCTCTCAAAGTGTTCTCTCAATATTCAACCTCAAGAACACCAAGGAAAACTTGGAGGCTAAGTCTTGGTCTAGGAAGTATCTTTCCCTAAGGTAAAGTTTCACTAATCTAGGCTTTTGTAAAGTTTTAAGCATAGAGTTTCAAATAGCTAATTAACTATGTTGTTGGGGGAACTTGGTTAGGGTTTTTGAAAGGTTTTGAAGGAGTCAAAGCTTATAGGAAGGTCCAAACCTTAAGCAAGAACACCAAAGAGGTAAAAAGTTTACTTTTGATGATTTTGTTGTAGGGTTTTTTAGTTTTAAGCATTATTTTGTATATCTAATGCTTAAAGTTTCTTGTTGGTGATGTAATAAGGTTATGGTAGTTGTTTATTAATTTTTATGATGCATGTGTATTGATTTTTGAAAATGGGAACCAAAACCCCCAAGGGTTTTGTAGGATACCCTAAAACAAAACATGTTTTGAGCTGTGACTTCCAAGGGGTCAAGCAGCCACTGTATATTGGTTTTGTAAAATTAAATTATACTGTGATGTTGTTGAGATTGAGTACATAAAATTGGGCTTTTGAAACACTAAAAAATGTTTAGAAATGTGTAAGTTATGCTATTCAAAGTTTAGGTAAAAAACAGTTTTTTCGTATTCTTATTTTCGGAACCGAGTTTGGACAGCCACTGTATAGGGAAAATGAACCCAGTTTTTTCTAAAATTTTGTGGACATATTTCTGTCATAACCTATTAGTTCACTGTAAAATTTGGTAAGAAAATATTAAACGGTTTGAAAGTTATTAACTGTCAAAGTTTGGAAAAAATAAGGACTTGAAAATAAGGTCATTTTTACCTCATTGTTGGAAAATGATTTCACCAATCAAAAATGCTCATTTTGACCTAAGATTTTACAAAGACCTAAATGGCATAACAAAAACGGAATTGGGAAATTTTGGTAACAATTGGGTAAGTAAATTTCAAGTTATGAACTAACGAAGTATGTAGTTAAAAATATGAAAAATAGGTTTTTCACACTTAGTGTAAAAATGAGATTTTGGAACATAAGGTAAAAAGTAAAATTTTGCTTATTTCAAGACATAAATTGGTAAGTCTTGAAATCATATTTTCACTAAAATTACCCCTTTGAGTTTAAATGAATTATTTTTATTAAAGAGTTTTTATTCTTTCTAAAAATAAGAGATTTAATTTATTAATAGTTAATAAATTAAAAGAGGGTTTAAAACCCTATATTTTGAGAAAATAATTAAATGAATTATTTTTCTAGTAAGTAAAAATTGATTAATTGCTTTTGGAAAATTAATTAGTCAAGATGAGAAATTTATAATGGTTTCCTAATTAAGATAAATTAGGAAATTTTCTTAAATCAGTTTTTAGATATTAAAACCTTAAGAAAACTAAAAGGAAAATTTAAAGAGTTTATTTTCTTTAAAAATAATTAAGGAATTTATTTGTATTTTCTGGATATAATATCACCCTTCAATTCGAATTAGCAAAAGCAATGTCTCCTTGCATAATATGGATTCCAAACATTCATGATCTGGATGTGAATGAGTCGAATTACTTATCCCTCGGTCTATTAGTGAACTATCTCTCCAGGGATTGTGGCTAAAATCTTACATATTTTAACCGACTAGTCGAAAGTGCGGGTTAATAGCGATACCTTGAAAGAATAAGATTTTTAGCGGGTTGTGGGGAAATACCATTGTGATACCCGAGCCTAGGTATCGAGACCTTAGGATAGGTCTCCCTGAGACTTAGGGTTTAGTCTCGAATATTTTGTATGACTTTCCTTAATAGGTTTAAAACCAAATAAGGATTATAAATCCTTACAAATGACTTTTATTAAAATGACCAAACTGCCCAAAATAATAATAATGAATTATGAGTGCCATAATTAATCCGAGTATACTGTATGGATAACTACAGTATTGGCTAAGCGTAATTGGACTGAACGTTGGAGGGTGAAAACCTGCTGAGCGCTAAGGACTCCAAGTAAGTCAACTTATATTGTATGGCTGCAACATGAAATGATTATTGTCTTGTATGCTAGTATAGGGATACATGCATATATATAGGCTGTCATAGAAAATTGCTTAGAGACGTTAGTCTAGTGAGTGCTGATTTAGAAAATATGAACGGTAGAAGTCTGTCATATCCTAGACGGTTGATCCCCGTCACACTGCTTGATTTTATTTATAACCGGTTTATTACCGCGACGAGTGGCCATGAGATGAGGATAAGCTGGTTAAACCTAGGGGCGCCAAGATAAATGGGACCTAGGGGCCCTCATGCTTACTTAATCATTGGATGGTTAGAATCCGAGCAAGTGCTCTGATAAGTTATTCCCGGATAGCAGCCGTGAATATTGGCCATTCAGTGAGAGTGCCTAGAGATACTAGGGGTTGCCAAGATTGAGTGAGGTTGAACACCCTAGGGGAAACTGCTCACCAGCACCACTGATTAACTTAGAAGTCTCCGTAAAACCGTGTAAATTGGATTACACTCTTGTATAAGTAGCGATGCCCTAGGTAACACGATAGTTACCATTGATGAGAGTATTTATTGGCTAGATCTTAGTGTGGGGACTCGGTTCTCTTTTACAGATTAGCAATTATGTTGGAGGGCGCGTTACGCATGAATTGTTGGAAATTGTCGAGCCTTGGTCTCGAATTATGTTGTGATGCTTGCTTTGGGATTTTCTGAGTACAGGGATATATTTGTTGATAAGATATAGTTGTGATATAATATATCTGCTTGCTCTGGGATTTTCTGAGTGCAGGGATATAATTGTTGATAAGATATAGTTGTGATATAATATATCTGCTTGTTCTGGGATTTTTTCTGAGTGCAGGATTTTTATCTAGTTATGAATTAATTTATCAATGGTTATCAGACATGACCATAAGTTTGCCAGGATGCTATAGCGTTCTTGAAATTGATTGTGTAGGGTCCCGGATGGGTCCAGATCCCTAATTCTCGATATGCTTGTTTGAAAGTTGATCTTACTAAGCGTTTTCGCTTACCTAGTTGTTTCATGTTGTAGGTAAGTGCAAGGGAAAGGCAGAGCAGTGAGCGCTGGAGTCTTCCTTGCAAATGTACATGTGGACCGACCTTTTGGGAAGCCGTTTTATTTTTGGAAATGTTGTGTAATTTTCCTAAACTAGGCTCACTCTAATCTTTATAAAACATGTTTGTAACTAAATGTTAAGTATGGCCATACGAATTTTTAAAAAGTTTTTTTTTCTATGGGTTTTTGAGACATTTTGTTAAATGAAAACATTTATATTTCCGCATTATCGAGTCTTGAAAATCCGGGTCGTTACACGATGTACTCTCATGTTCGCAAGCTGGACATTTAGCACCAGGGGGTCATTATGAGGGAAATGCACCCCCTGCACCTCTTCTTCAGTGAAAGTTATTGAGTCATTCTCGCCCTTGAAACTCTTCGGTGGGCGTTGCTCCAAACTCAAGATGCACGGTGGTGGAATTTGTCTGGCCTCCTTGGCATATTTGTCTCGTCCCTTCCTTGAATCGCCTCCGAGTCCTGGTCCTCCAAAGATGGTCCTGACCTCTCCCTGTACTTCTGGGGCCACCTCTCGTGCCCGCGGAGGGGACGCTCCTTCTTTTGGCCTCAGGTTCTCCTTGCGCACATATCTGCCCAAATGTCCCCTGCAGATGAGCTCCTTGATTTCCACCTTCAAATGGTTGTATTCCGTGGTGGTGTGGCCGATATCCTTATGATACTGGCAATACTTGCTGGGGTCTCTTTTAGACCGGTCTTTTTTCATTGGCGGGGGCCTTTTGAAAGGGACCTGGTTTTCGTTCGTAACAAAAATATGCTCTCTTGCATGGGTGAGGTTAGTGAAAAAGGTGTAGGGGCCTTGCAGGCACTCCTCAGAGCGTTGATGTTTCCGGGTCGATCATCTCTCGTTCCCTCATAAACCCCCTTCTTCTTTGCACCGCTTTGGTTTTCTCGGACTGAAGGTTACGGGGGCGACGGGCCTTTTCCGGCTTTGAGGTTCTCGTGACCATCCTCCACGAGAATGTATTTTTGTGCCCGCTCGTAGAAATCATCCAAGTCTGTGACCTCCCTCTTGAGCATGTTATCCCATAACTTGCTTCCTGGGCGTACTCCAGCTGTGATGGCCATTTTAGCTCTCGGTCGGTCAGGCTCCCTTCTTTAGCTGCCTCCATATTGAACCTGTGAATATAGCTCTTCAGACTCTCGTTTTCTCCTTGCTTCACATTTGCGAGGCTGGTGCCTGACATCGTGTAGTCTCGCAAGGCGTGATGCTGCTGGAGGAATTCATCAAAAGGTTGTAGCCAAGATCTGATGGACCCCGGTCTAAGTCTTTTGAGCCATTTGTACGCAGGTCCCTTTAACGTGACAGCAAAGCAATGACATCTCACCCTGCTGCCAATCCCCCTCAGCTTCATCAGGTCGTTAAATGTATCTAGATGGTATTTTGGAACGGTGCTTCCTTCGTAGGGGGTCATATGGGGCTCCTTAAAATTGGCAGGGAGCCAGATGGCTTAGATGTCCCTCATGAAGGGTGACTCATGGTCGAACTCTTCCTCAAAAGGTTGACCCCCAGAGGCGGTGACGATCTTGCTTCGCAGGCTCCTCATTTCGGTGTCCAGGTCCTGCCTCCTCTTGCTTAGGGAGTCCCTTAAAGCGGACGCGTTAAGATCCCCCTTTCCTTTGCCCTCTCGAGGTGCCATAGGGGGCGTGGTCCTTTTATCCGCCCTCTTCTTGTTGAGCTCCTCCCATAAATCTGAGGGTGCTTTCTTTGAGGTGACCCCGTCATCGTTGCGAGGGGCAGCATTGGTCTTCGGCTCTGGTTTCTAGGCCTGCTTCTATGGTTCAGGATGTTCTCGTTGCTTCGTTCGGGGGGTGTTGCTAGTGGAGTGTCGAGTCCTCCCATCGTCTAATGGAACGGTGGTCTCTACCCCCTCCTGACCTTTCTCTTTTCTCTTGGGCAGGGTCACACTTGACTTTCCTTGCAACAGGCCATTCAGCACCTCTTGCATATTCTCCAGGGTGGTCTCCAACCTTTGGTTCTTACGGTGCAGCTCACGTATTTCCTCTTCATAGAACCGAGATTTAGAACTCGAGCTCACGGAATGGACTCGGGGATGTTTTTCATGTCTACGCGTCGAGGGGCCCGGGTCCTACCGATCGGAGTTCGGTACTTGTGGTGGTTTAGGAGGCGGGAAGTCGTTGGCATTCCCGGGTGGTGGGGTGGTTGTCCTTGGAGGATTCTCATCGGGCGGGATGGTCGGTGATGAGACCTCCCTATCACCCTCGTGAACCTCAGGGTCCCTTGGGGGCTCCACATCTCTGGGTGGAGGAGGATCCTTCATGGGGGCCTTCAGCTGTACTCCGTTAAGGTGAACTTCCACCTCTCGTGGCTCCCTGGGTCGCTTTGAACGTCTCGACATTTCTTCTTGCTGGGAGTAATGGTAGAACAGTAGCTTGGTACTTATTTTCCCACAGACGGCGCCAAACTGTTGACGGTGAGAACTCATCAACTAAGTTAAGTTAGAAAAATTGCAACGTAGAGATTATCAAGAGAAAAGCTTTAGAAATCTAAATAGGAACTCCAAGAATAATTGCAGAAGGAAAATGGTGAAATCAGTTTCTATTGATTATGGTGCAATGCTACAGTAATTTTTCCAACCCCCTTCCATGTGGAATTGGGGTTCCCTTTATAGGGGCTCTAATGGCCCTGGATACATGGTGGTCCAGGGGACCAAGTAGCACATAGGTACAGGGTCAAGAAAGTGGTATCAGGTGTAGTGGTGTCGACCCCCGTACATGATCAAGGCTGGTGGGAGCTCCTCCACTTTTGTACTTGATTATGCCTCCACTACTTGCCCAGTACGAGTGTCAGGAGTTGGGACATCAGATGTAGTGGTGCAGTTGGTTGTATTGTCGACCCTGACACGTAGTCGGCGACGTATAGGTAGTTCTTTTGCCATTGGTACTAACTTGTACCACCAATACCTGCCTAGTACGGATCCCAGGATCATGCCCCTACGCTCCTCCTAGCCGTACAACTCGTACGTCCTTAATATCCGTATGACTTCTTTTGTGTCAACCGTGGGTTCACTTGTAATTATTATGTATCCTGCTTTCTTACCATTCAGGTGCTGGACTTTGTATAAGTTATCAAGGGAGATACATTCTCACAAGGCACGGGTGGAAGGACTGCGTGCGAGGCGGAATTGCGAATTCGATTGGTGTGGCTGGCGGCCAGCGGTACGAGGTTCCTGACGTGAAGGTGCAATGTCTCGCAAGGCCGTGGTACAGCATGAAGCGCTTCGTGAGACCATGGGACGCGCGTGCAACATTGGCGCAGAGCCATTGGCGCATTGTTGTGCGGGCCAGGGGCGCGAGGCGTTGGGGGCCCGCGAGGCCACCTGTCCAGGGCTAGGAGCGTGAGGCGCTGAGGGCCCGCGAGGGCACCTTCCGAGGGCCAGGGGGTGAGGCACTGGGGGCCCGCGAGGCCACCTGCCGAGGGCCAGGGCGCGCGAGGCGCTGGGGGTTAGCGAGGGCATCTGCTGAGGGCCATGGGCGCGCGAGGCGCTGGGGTTCGCGAGATTGTCTACGAAAGGCCAGGGCACGCGAGGCGCTGGGGGCTCGCGAGGACGTCTAGTGAGGGCCATGGTCGCAAGGTGCTGGGGGCTCACGAGGCCGTCTGCCAAGGGCAAGGGGCGCGAGACGCTGAGGTCCTGTGAGGCTGTTTTCCGATGGGCAGAGGTGCGAGACGATGGTGGCCCAAAGGCGTCGCGGCTCAACCACGTAAATAGGTGTCTATGGGACCTTGGTACTTATTTTGGGTCTTGTACAACCATGGAGTATTGAGCATCCACACTTGCCCCCCAATCTAGGAGAGGACCTTTAGGTGCTCTGGTAGACTCTTCACCTTGATTCTTATAAATAGGCCCCCATGCCAGGTCTATTAGTAAAACTCAATCTCCCTAGCCTAGTGGTATTTAGACTTTTGCTTCTTTCAAGAGGTAAGGGGTTCAATCCCCCACAACCTCAATTTTATTATAGTCTCCTCTATTTTTTTTTTATACATATGAGCTAATTTTTTGGTCTATTTATGTCCCTTCATATATTTGAAGGCTAACACATCTTTTCTGTTTATTTTTGCAGATGCGTACTTTCGACCACTTGCCTCTATCTGACCGTGACGACGCTTTTGGCCCCCAACCTCCTTTTGACCACGACAGAGCTCCATTTTACCTACTTGAGGTATATTTTATTTTTCCCTCATGTTCATTGGGTCTAAATTAGCATTACTCGGGATGAGGTACTTTGGCCTGAGCTTGCCGTGAATTAGCCTAGTTGCATGCCCCCTTGTTTATACCCTGTAGTGGATCATTTAGAGTGTTTGCATCCAGAGGTTTTAAGCCCATTCCTTTGTGTTTTGTATCAATCCTCTCATTTATACATGAACCCCTTTTTGCTTTCGGGACGAGATCTCATGGCCAGTGACGGTCCATTCAACATACCTTCGGGGGTTGAGTTTGCTGACTTGTCTTCAGACTCAGAGTCCCCTGAGGAAAACCCTTACCAAGACTATGACTCCTTAAGGCAGGCCCGTATCCGTCATCTTGAGCACATGGCTGAACTTAGGCATAAAATTTGGGTGGTGGAGAGTGAAATTGACTCAGCATTGAGAGGAGATGGAGCACATTTCTCCCCTGACCTTAGTGACCCTGTAGCGAGCCTTAGGGTGACCCTTTTAGAGTTGCAGAGGGAGCTGGAGTTTATGGAGGGACACCTTCTGCCTGAGCCCTCTAGCCCATCCTCGCCTGAAGACTGTCATGGGGTCGTTTCTACTTCTCCTCAGCCCTTAGTTTCGATCCTCCCCTGGTGGAAGACTCTTGCTAAAAGGAGAAAATGGAAGGTCAAGTGTTATGTCTATTTCTCACCTTTTTCTTTTGGTTTTGCAGATATGCTAAGGGCACGACGACAAGTATCTACCAATGAACCGGATGATGCTCCTTTACTGGCATCCGAACTGGTGTCACATGTGTCAGAAAATAAACTGAGGGAAATTGTGAAGCACTATCGCGTTCCTCCGGAGTACGCTTTATACACTCCTTTGGAGACATGCCGGGCTGAGTGCCCTAGCACCGGCTTCGTGGCCCTTAGTGAGCACATCCTGAAGGCGGGTGGTACCATCCCGTTACACCCGTTCTTTGTTGCGATCCACAATTACTTTGACCTTGCTCCACTTCAGATGGCACCCAATAGTTGGCTGACTTTGAGCTGCCATTTCATTGCGTTTGCGGAACTGGTGAAACGTGCTCCTACGGCGCTAGAGGAGCATTTCCTCTACAATCTCATTCCTCTACAATCGCATTTCCTCTCGAGGCACTGGGGTTCGCGAGATCATCTGCCGACGGCCAGAGCGCGCGAGGCACTGGGGGCTCGCGAGGCCGTCTGCTGAGGGCCATGGGTGCAAGGCGCTGGGGGCTCACGAGGCCGTCTGCCAAGGGCCAGGGGCGCGAGACGCTGAGGTCCTGTGTGGCTGTTTTTCGATGGGCAGGGGTGCGAGACGATGGTGGCCCGAGGGCGTCGCGGCTCAACCACGTAAATAGGCGCCTATGGGACCTTGGTACTTGTTTTGGGTCTTGTACAAGCAGGGAATATTGAGCATCCATAGTAGTAGTAGTAGTAGTAGTAGTAGGTAGTAACAACTTATAGTATGTTAGTTTTAGCGGATATTGGTTCAAGCCGAGATTTAGTTGGATACTCCTAGCAATAGTTGTGGATTTTATAAGTTTAACCTATAGTTTAGAAATATTAATTATAACATAAGGTTTAATTCTTTGTAGTAGTTATGATTATTATAGTATAGTATAGGTTTATGATATTAGTAGCCTTGTTTGTGAAAAATGGGGTGATTGCATAAGAATAAATTAATTATGATATTATTAAAAAGTGTTATGGATCGAGCCTACAAAAAGCCCAAAATTCCAATAAGATTTTGGGCTTAGTAAATTCGAAATCAGCCTAGGGAATTAGAGTTTGTTATTTTATGGTTAGTTAAGATATTTGTGGATTAGGTTGTTATTTAGACAATTAAATAGATTTTTCGTAACTTTAGGGTATTGTAACTTCCGAAATATTTTTGACCTAGTTATATTATGAATTTTGAAAAATAGTATTTCTAGAAAGTTGTAGATAATTGAATGAGCTTTCTAACGGTATAAAGAAGGTCTAAATCGAAATTATACAGCTCTAGTTATGTTGATTGTACTACAGGTGAGTTTAGAGTTACAAGATTTAAGAAGTTAGAGGTTGGGATATTTTTTTATGTTAGATTATTCCTCAATTATTTAATAAAAATATTAATAAGATAATTTAGAGATATTTTCTACAGAAGTTAGGATTCTATTTTATTTAAATTTAAATTTGGATTATAGTTAGAATGAAATTAATTAAGTTTAAATAAAAGAAAGATCTAGAAACTCTAGAACCTTCCAGAACCATTAAGAGCATGGCACTTGTCATAATTATATTTATTTAAGGATTTAAGTATTTTTTTAATAGGATAGCTTCACTCCTCAAACTCTATAAATAGGACCCTTCACTCAGCCATTTTATTCATTCTTCAAGCATAGTTCAGAGCCTCCAAGCTGCTTAGATTATTCTTGAGAGAAACACTAGGGTTTTGGGATAAAAGCTTTACCATCATAAGCTTTGTAAACACTTGGGTAGTGAGATATAGTGTGATTTCGATATCGAGGTGTAGAATGGTTCTAGTTTATCCAAGGTGTTTGAGTTCTTTAATTTAAGGTTCTTCTCGGTAAGTTTCTTCTTTGATGGTTTAGTTTTCTTTTCATCTCTTTTCTTTAGAAACTCACCATTCTTTATGTTTGGTTTTAGGAGTTCCAATCCCGTTCTTGTCTCCAATATTCCAGTTTTTGGTAAGGAAAATTAGGTAGTTTAGTATTAGGATCTAGTTATGATATGGTTTATGTTTGTATGATCTAACATTTCAGGTACAATAAAGGGGTAAGTGTGTCTGGACCTAAGGTGTCCAATGATGTATGACGGACTATGTTCGGTAGGCTCGGTTGCCAAAACTTTATGACGGACTTATGTCAAGTGTATGATGGATCTATGTTTGGTGTAAGACGAACTTTTGTCCGGAGCTTAATTGCCACCCCTATATAAACACTTATCTTTTTATTATATCTGACTTGTTATTATAGTTATTATTATGATATATGACCTATAGTTATAATTATAATATATGACCTATAGTTATGATTATGATATATGACCTATAGTTATGATTATGATTTATGACCTATGACCTATAGTTATGACTTATGACTTATGATCTATGACTTATAACTAAGATTATAATTTAGAATTATGGCTTAAGTTATGATATGATCTAGAGGTTTATGTTGGTATGAATTTTGTGAATTTATGTTATGTTTGATTATATGACTAACCCTTGTTTGTATTTTCCTTACTGGGCTTAGAAGCTCACTCCTTATACTGTTGTTATTTCAGGAAGTTAATGATAGAAAGGTCGGTGGTGAGTGGGACCTAAGAGCTTCGTAATGGATTCGTTGGGGACCATATAGTCGAGGAAGATCAAGCAAGACTATTTTTTTATTTTATTAAAACACGTTATTTTAAAAAGTTTTATTTAAATATTGCTCATTTTTATGTTAAAGACAATTATGTTATTTTTTAAAAAACCATGGCCATGTATTTATTTTCAAGTATTTATTCAATAAAAGAGCAATATTTACGATTACGACCCAACGCTGTGTTCTTGGTAATCTATGAGAAATTAGGGTGTTATAGGTGGTATCAGAGCCCCACGGCTATATTGGTCCTGAACGTTCCCACAAAATACACACGATAGCTACAAAGGACCTACTCATTACCAAGTGAGTATACACAGTTTTTTAAAATATGTTTGTAATGTTTTTCTTGTGTTATTTTATGAAATTATCCCAATGGACAAAGGTTAAAGATATAAGAAGGATACCAACCCTGAGTATGATAATGGATCTGATGTGAAGGATTAGACATATATAAGAACACATCGTTAAAATTTATTATATGCTTGTTTAGAATATTTTCACTAATTTTTTTTTTTAAAAAAAACATGTTATTTTTTTTTTTGTTATTATTTCATTGTTTAGTAAGTGTTAAGAAATTTTTTGATTCAATTGAAAATGTAAAGTTTAAATTCTTCTCTTATGAGTTAGCCCATTTGCTTTGCATTATTAGATTGGATCTAATCAAATGAATAACAATTAATAAAGCAAGGGTTCAAATTCCTGTCTTCTGGGTCCAAGTGGAAGTTAGGGGGCCTTAGTAGTGGGTACGATATACTGAACACATCCCTCCTCTATGGAAGATTCAATTGTTAAGGCCCATTTCCCGAGTTGGACTTAATTGTAATAGGGTAGTTTTTATATATAGATGGACCTAATAGAGAGTTGTACAATAGGATAAGTTGTATCCTGTACTTGTTTTGTTTGTCTTAGTTTTTTTTCAACTTTTCTCTTTTGGGGAAAAAAAAAAGAGACGCATAGAGCAGGAACCAAGAAGATCTGAAAGACTAAATGGCCAAGGTAGAAGCTAAGGCAGAACCCGAGGAAGAGGAAGGGGCGAGGAAGAAGAGTAGCCGTCACCCCTACATATGAAGAATTCTAGCAACCCCAGGGGTGCCAGAAGCACCTAATGTAGTGGAAAATCTGGTAGCCACTGCTACTCGAATAAACATGGAAAGAGAAAATGCTCGTCTTAGGGGAAAATTAAGGAGAAGGGAAGAAGAATTTCAAATAAATTTAGGACAACAACAAATGGTGCAACAAGTCGTTCCTCTAGCGCAGTTACTACAGTTCGTAGAACCACGCTACGAGGCGGTATATGAACGCTTTAGGAAACAGCAACCACCGAACTTTGATGGCAGGTCAGACCCAATAGAAGCAGAAGAATGGCTTCGATCAGTGGAGTCCATTCTAAAACATATGCGGCTGGAAAACGAAGATCGAATCTCATGTGCTTCAAGCTTGCTAAAGAAGGACCCCCGCATCTGGTGGGATATAGTAAAGCAGACTAGAGATGTGAACGTGATGACTTGGGATGAGTTTATCCAAGTGTTAAACAAGAAGTATTACTATCCTGCGATTCTAGCCACAAGGGTGGACGAATTCATCGCGCTTACTCAAGGAAATTCAACTGTGACGGAGTATGCTGGGAAGTTTGATAGGCTGGCTAAGTTCGTGGCGAACATGGTACCCACCGAGACGCTAAGAATTCAAAGATTCAGGAAGGGACTGAAATCTATGATAGCCCGTGACGTGAAGTTGATCCGGGGGATAACCACTTATGCGGAAACATTAGAGGTAGCCTTGGAAGCTGAGCAGGCTGAAGAAAGAATCTGGAAAGAAGGTGCGGCCAGAAGGGACGCCAAAAAGAATAATGATTATCAGAACGACCACAAACGAAAACATGACGATGGTCAAAATCAGAAAGTCGACAAGACAAATAAGAGTGCATCAGAAAATAATGGGAATAAGAAGCCCTATGTGGAATATCCCCAGTGCCCTATCTGCAGGAGGAAGCATTTAGGAGAATGCCGATATAGGACGAAAGGTTGTTTCAATTATGGAGATGAAGGACACATTAAAAAGGATTTCCCAAAGTTGAAGGATCGAAGGAAAGATGATAAGCTAAGGTCAGCCAGAGTTTTGCTCTTACTAGAGGTGAAGTAGAAACTAGTAATACTGTGGTAGCAGGTCAGGTCACTATCTCTGGTAAATTATGAAATGTATTATTTGATTCAGGTGCTACGCATTCTTTTGTTTCTATGAATATGATTGATATCTTAGATATACCATGCAAACTTTTTAAAGATAAGTTTGTCATGGAGTTACCCTCGGGGGAAAGAATGTTATTTAGTAGAGGGGTGCGTAGTGTTGTATTTAGAATCGAAGGAAGAGAATTACCAGTAGATTTGATTAAGTTAGACCTTAAGGATTATGATGTAATTTTAGGCATGGATTGGTTAGAAAACATGGGGCAACGATATACTGTAAGGGTAAGACAGTCAACTTTCAACCAGAAGGCGGAGAGCAGTTCATTTTCAAAGGAGGAGTTTCTCGAACTCACATTCCAATAGTCTCGTCACTCAAAGCTCAACGATTAATCAATAGTGTTTGCCAAGCTCTTCTAGCCAGTGTGGTTGATAAAACACGAGAGATACAGCTCGAACCAAAGGATGTACATATAGTATGCGAATTTCACGAGGTGTTTCCAGAAGATCTACTGAGATTACCTCTGATTAGGGAAATTGAGTTTGAAATAGAATTGGCACCTAAGACGGCACCATTCTCGAAAGTCCCCTATAGAATGGCACCTACTGAGCTAAAGGAGTTAAAGATCCAACTGCTGGATCTTTTAGACACAGGTTTCATCCGACCAAGCTATTCGCCTTGGGGAACACCAATGTTGTTTGTCTAAAAGAAGGACGGGAGTATGAGGATGTGCATCAACTATCGAGAGCTAAATAAAGTGATGATCAAGAACAAATACTCTTTACCTCGAATAGACGATTTTGTCGATCAACTACAAGGATCTACGGTATTCTCGAAGATAGATTTGTAGTCAGGGTATCATCAGCTAAAGGAGTACGAGCAGCAATATCCGACCCATGACTTAGAGTTAGAAGTGGTATTTTCGCTCTAAATATTTGGAGGCACTATCTGTACGGAGAAAAGTGTGAAATCTATACGGACAAAAGTCTGAAGTACTTCTTTATGCAGAAGAAGCTCAATATGAGGCAACGAAGGTGGCTGGAGTTAGTAAAGGAATATGATTGTGAGATCTTATATCATCCGGGAAAGGCTAATGTCGTGGCAGACTCATTTATTAGGCGGAGTTACGGAAGCATGTCAACAAGTTAAGGCCGAACATCAAAGACCCGCTGGAACCTTGCAACCATTATAGATTCCCGGATGGAAATGGGAAAATATAGCGATGGACTTTTAGACGGGATTACCAAGGACCACCAAGCAGCATGACTCTATTTGGGTGATAGTAGATGGACTCACAAAATCTGCTCACTTCTTGTCGATAAGAACAATTTATAGCGCTAAGCAGTATGCAGATCTTCATGTGGCGGAGATAGTGAGACTACATGGAGTTCTGAAGACGATAGTCTCCGATAGAGGATCGGTTTTCACATCAAAGTTCTGGAAAGGTCTATAGCGTGAATGGGCACTAAGTTAAAGCTAAGTACGGCATTTCACCCTCAAACCGATGGTTATTCAGAACGCACCATAAAAATATTAGAAGATATGCTGAGGGCATGTGCATTAGACTTCTCAGGATCATGGAGCAAGTATCCTCCATTGATAGAATGCTCTTAAAATAATAGTTATCAAGCGACGATAGGCATGGCACCTTATGAGATGCAATATGGACGGAAATGCCGATCACCACTTCAATGGGACGAGGTTGGTGAAAGATGATATTTAGGATCCGAGGCTGTAAAAGAAGCAACAGAGGCAATAGAAAAGATAAGACAACGAATGATTGTCGCTCAAAGTCGCCAAAAGAGCTATGCTGACGCTAAGAGATGGACTGTTGAGTTTTCAGTAGGCGATCAAGTCTTTCTTAAAGTTTCTCCGATGAAGGGGATTATGTGTTTCGGAAAGAAAGGAAAGTTAAGCCCGAGGTTTACAGGTCCTTTTGAGATATTGGACAAAGTAGGGCATGTAGCCTATCGGTTGGCTTTACCGCCATCATTAGATGAAACGCATAACGTTTTTCATGTATCGATGATTGAGAAAATACATATCAGATCCATTCCATGTGCTCGATTACCAGGCTCTAGAGTTAAAACATGATTTTAGTTATGAAGAACGGCCAGTACGCGTTCTAGAACGGGGAACTAAGGAGTTAAGGTCCAAAAGTGTTCCTATGGTTAAGCTCTTCTGGAGCAATAGCATTGACAGAGAGGCCACATGGGAATTCAAGTTCGAACCCAGTCTCATCAAAGTCGTTTGAAGCAAGCGATGAGCATTGTAACGCCCTACTACCTTAGAGTCGTTACTAAGTGAGTTTAAAAACGTGCTTCCAACTCGCTAATCGAGGTTTTAGGTCAAAGAGTGTAATTAAGCCATAAACAAAGGAAAAACTTACGAAATAATAATTTCCATAGAAAATTATAAAAATTTTACACTTGGGATCCCAAAATACAATTTAGAAATATTTACAACATATAGACTGAACCAAGTCGACTAAACGAAAAAATCTAGGTTTATTTACAAGCATCTCCCAAAATCCTCTGGCTGTGGCAGCCAGGCTGGCCAAACATGTACACGCCGCCTCATGCCTGCTACACTCATGGTTGGTTAGCCTTCTCTTTACCCTTACCTGCACCACAGAGCATCTGTGAGCCAAAGCCCAGCAAGAAAACCCACAAACAGATAACATATGCAACATATACAACAAGCATAAAAACAGGCCCCCAAAGGCTAAACACATACGGCCTAGCCGTCCCAGGCATTTACCAAGCCTTGGGTTCGCGGACCACGCCGTGAGGATATCCAGGGTATCCTTTTAGGGACTCACCCTGGCAACTCGCACTCCACGTGCTCAACGCTGCTCCCGTCCCCTTGCCGTTCTCGGCCTTGCACTCATTGTGCCCAACATCGTTCCCAGCCCTTCGCCGCTCTCGGTCTACACCATTCCCAACTCTTGCCGACCATTCACATCGTAACATACATAGCATAGCAAACAAGTACATAATTCTAGCATATTCAGTTAAAGGGCTACGCCCCGCAGTTCTAACATATTGGGCTCAGCCTTGCATACCAATTCTATTCAAACACATTGGGCCCAGCCCTGCACACAAGCTCTATGGGAACAAGGGCTTTCTTAACTGAGTCCCGAGCTTTTCGAGCACCGATGCCCCGAGCACAATCCTCTAACTTGAGCCTTGCCGAAACCCTAGTCACAACACATTAACAATATCCATCCATCAAGTTCTAATCCAAACTTCGAAACAAAACCCTAACCACTGGGACCTTGAATTCTATCAATCTGGGTGATAAAATCCATCCCGAGCCTTAGACATCGAGTTCCCAAGCCTAAACACCTTAAAAGCACAAATTGGCACTAAGAGCCGCGACCCCTCCCACAAGTGCCACGGCTAGCCTCGAAACAGAGGCTAGCACCTCACTGACCCCCACACAGGCCGCGACGCGCGCACCAAGCGCCGCTGCGCACAGGAGCTTCTCGGCCTCCCATGGCCACGACCCTCACCACCGAACCCAGATTTTCTCACCATTTTTCTACACCTTTCCTCAAGCCAATTCATCCTAAGCTTAGCTAACAATCTTAGGTAACCAACACAATCATTTCAGCTCAATAGCAGCACCAAAATCCCATTAAATCCTACTCCAATACTTAGCTAACATACCCAAAAATAGATGAAGCTTGACTAACATGCAATCCCCAATAACCAGCAGAAATTCAAGACTAAACCTTAGTAATTAAAGCTTACCTTTGCTGAACTCAATCCCTGGGGTTGATCCTCAATCCTTAAGCTTCAAGCTCCTAAGATATCTCAGCTGAAATCCTTCTAGTTCTAGCCAATTCCTCCAAGTTTTCCTTTGAGTTTGCCTTAGAGAGTGAAAGAGAAAAGAAGTTGATAGCTATCTCAGCTGAAAGCTAAAGTATAAGTCGGTTCCCCAAAGTTTCTAATTAATTCTTCCTTTTTGTTTTATTCAGCTTAAGTCTATGTGGTTACCTCAAGGCTCAGGGCACCAAAACATCCCCGAGGGAAAAATGGTAAATTTCCCAATATTCCCGCCTAGTCATTCTATCCTCAAATATATCTCCAAATATTTATTTTCATATCCCAATAGTCCCGTAACACACCTAGTACCCAAATTACCCCTCGACTCACCTCGAGTCTGAATCTCAACCCTGTTGTGGCTTTCTGACTAACCGCTCCCCAAGACTGTCTCGGACCGTGCTGCACAGACATATCACATATATATAATATTTATCACATTTATCACACTTATGCCCCTAATATCCAGACGGGGCCTACATGCACATTTAACTCAATTAAACATGCATCATTATCATATATTCATATAAATCCACGTATTAGCATATTAAATCACTTATTGCCCTCCAGGCACACTAATCAAGGCCTTAGGCCCGATTAGCAAATTCGGGTCGTCATAACTATCCCCTCCTTACAGAAATTTTGTCCTTGAAATTACCTGAACCACTCGGGGCACCGCTCCCTCATCTCTGACTCAAGTTCCCACGTCGCCTCCTCAACCTTGCTGTTTCTCCACAGCACTTTCACCAAGGCGATGGTCTTGTTCCTCAAAACTTTATCTTTTCGATCAAGAATCTGAACCGGGTTCTCTTCATAGGACAAATCCTGATCAAGCTCCAGATTCTCAAAACTTAGAACATGTGTTGAATCCGACATATACTTCCGGAGCATGGATACATGGAAAACATCATGAACTCCTGATATAGCTGGAGGCATCGCTAATCTATAAGCTACCCCTCCAACTCGTTCCAGAATCTCAAAGGGGCCAAAAAACCCAGGGCTCAACTTGCCTCAAACACCAAACCGTTTCACACTCCTCATGGGTGAAACCTTAAGGAACACAAGATCACCAACCTGAAACTACATGCTCCTGTGTTTCAGGTCTGAATAACTTTTCTGTCGACTCTGGGAGTCGAGCATGTGCGCTCGAATCTTCTCAATTGCCTCATTGGTCCTCTGAACCAACTCTGGACCCAGATACCTCCTCTCACCTGTCTCATCCCAATGGATAGGTGATCTACACCTTCCATAAAGCATCTTGTATGGAGCCACACCAATGGTCGCCTGATAAATGTTGTTGTACGAGAACTCGATCAAAGGGAGATACTTACTCAATGATCCGCCAAAATCAAGCACACAGGCTCGCAGCAGATCCTCCAATATCTGAATTTTCCTCTCAGACTGCCCATCCGTTTGAGGATGATAAGCGGTACTAAATCGTAGCTGCATTCCCATAGCCTTCTGCAAACTCTCCCAAAACTTGGAAGTGAAGGTGGGGTCTCTGTTGGATACTATCGACCTCGGAGCCCCGTGAAGTCGAACAACCTCCTTCACATACAACTCATCATACTGCTCCACAGTATAAGTTGTCCTAACAAGCAAAAAGTGGGCGGACTTGGTATACCTATCCACAATCACCCACACCGAGTCATGATGTCCCACAGTTCTCGGTAACCCAACCATAAAGTCCATAGTGATATCTTCCCACTTCCATTCTGGGATCCCCAGAGGCTGCAACACCCTGCTAGCCTCTGGTGCTCAGCCTTAACCAGCTGACAAGTTAAGCACTTAGCCACATAATCCACCACGTCCCTCTTCATGCCTGACCACCAATACAGAGCTCTCAAGTCCTGGTACATCTTCGTCGTACCCGGGTGCAAAGAATAGGGAGTGGTATGCGATTCATCTAAGATCTCTCGCCGAACATCAGAATCCATCGGAACACAAATCCGACCCTTGTACTTCAGTAACCCCATTTCTGAAATGGAAAAGTCCTTAGGCGCTCCGACTAAGGCACTCTCCCTATGACCTCGCAGCTGGGAATCTTTCCCCTGCGCTTTCTTGATCCTCTCAAGGAGTGTAGACTGAAGAGTGATGTTGGCCAACTGTCCAACCACTAATTCTATACCTGCTCTGGTCATCTCCACAGCTAACTTGTTAGATATCTGCCTCGAACTGAACAACTGTCCTAGGCCTTTCCGACTCAATGCATCAGCCACTACATTAGCCTTCCCATGATGGTATAGGATATCACAATCATAATCCTTAACCAACTCCAGCCACCGCCTCTGGCGCATATTCAGATCCTTATGAGTAAAGAAATACTTTAGGCTCTTATGGTCGGTGTATATTTCGCACTTCTCACCATACAAATAATGCCTCCAAATCTTAAGTGCAATCACCACTGCTGCTAACTCCAAGTCATGCGTAGGATATCTCTGCTCATATTCCTTTAACTGTCTCAATGCATAGGCTATCACCTTACCAGCTAGCACCAGCACGCACCCGAAACCCTGTATGGATGCATCGTAGTAGACCACAAACTTCTCATTCTCGTTGGCAAACTAAGCACTGGAGCAGTGACCAACCATCGCTTCAACTCCTTAAAGCTGTTCTCACACCTGTCTGTCCAGACATACCTTGTCTTCTTCTTTGTCAGTTCTGTCAATGGCGTAGCTATTCTAGAAAACCTCTCAACAAACCGCCGATAATACCCTACTAAACCCAGAAAGCTTCTTACTTCAGGAACATTGCTCGGTCTAGGCCAATCTCTGACTCCCTCAATCTTACTTGGGTCAACCAGAATCCCCTCCTTACTGACAATATGGCCCAGAAATGTAACTTGTGGCAACCAGAACTCATACTTACTGAACTTAGCATATAACTTATGCTCCCTTAATCGCTGCAGTACCAACTGTAGATGCTGCTCATGCTCTGCCTTTGACCGGGAGTACACTAGGATGTCGTCGATGAATACGATCACAAACTTGTCCAGATAATCCTTGAAAACCCCATTCATCATGTCCATGAAAGCTGCTGGGGCATTGGTTAATCCAAAGGACATAACCAGGAATTTATAATGTCCATACCTCGTTCGGAAAGCGGTCTTTGGTATGTCCTCCTCTTTAATCCTTAACTGATGGTAACCTGACCGAAGATCTATCTTGGAGAACATTATCCTTCCCTCTAGCTGATCAAAAAAATCATCGATCCTAGGCAGTGGATACTTGTTCTTAATGGAACTTGTTCAGCTCCCTATAATAAATACACATCCTAAGGGACCCATCCTTCTTCTTAACAAACAACACTGGAACACCCCATGGCGAGAAACTCGGTCTAATGAACCCCAAATCAAGTAACTCCTGCAACTGAATCTTCAACTCCTTTAACTCTGCCGGAGCCATTCTATGAGGCGTCCTAGATACTGACTCCGCTCTTGGTACCAATTCTATAACAAAGTCAATCTCCCACTGCGACGGCAACCCTGTCAGATCTACTGGAAACAAATCTGGAAACTCACACACCAATCTATTTTCACCTGGTTCAACCGACACCGCCCTAGAAGTATTTACAACGCTTCCCATGAATCCTATGCAACCTTCCTGCATCAGGTCCCTAGCCCTTAAGGTTGAAATTATTGGTACATGCGGTCCACTAACTGACCCCACAAACACAAATGGTACCTCCTTTTCTGGTTCAAAAGTCACCATTCTGCACTTCCAGTCAATCGTTGCCCCATACTTGGATAGCCAATCCATCCCCAGAATCATTTCAAAATCATCCATCTCTAACTTAATCAGATCAAGAGACAGCTCCCTACCATCTACCTCTACAAGCAATGCTCTAATCCACTTCCTAGAGACTACCAATTCTCCTGTTGGCAACAAAGTCTGAAATCCCCTAGCATACACACCACTAGGTCTACAAAGCTGATCTATCACTCTAGCAGATACAAATGAATGGGTAGCCCCTGAATCAAACAATGCAGTATACAAAGAACCAGCACTAGAGATCTGACCTGTCACAGCTGAGGGGCTAGCCAGCGCCTCATTCTGTGTCAAAGTGAATACCTTGGCAGGAGCAAGACTGTCACTCTGCTTCTGCTCCTCCTTCTTAACTTGAGGGCAATCCCTCTTCAGATGACTGGCACTCCCACAAACAAAGCAGGCCCTGATCCTGCACTCACCCTGGTATCGACGCCCGCACCGCGGACACATAGGAAAACTCCTCCAGTTATCACTGCCACCCTGGCGGCCAGTGGAAGCACCCCTCGCCCTCCTGTCTGAACTGGGAGGAACAAAGGAATCTGGGGCCTTCCTCTTCTTCTCACTAGAACCACCACCATGACTGAACCCAACAAAAGGAGGTACTGTCCTCCTGGCATCGCGCCTAACAGCACTATCCTTCCAAATCTGATCTTCAACCCTCTCAGCAGTAAGGGCCTTGTCTACCGCTTGGCCATAAGTAGTAGTCTCTGGATCCAATGTAATATTCACATCGCGGGCAATCATCACATTCAACCCCCACATAAACCTATCCCTCCTTGCCGCATCAGTCGACACTAGATCTGGCACAAACTTCGCCAATCTATCAAACTTAATAGCATACTCTGTCACTGTCGATCGATTCTGAGTCAGGTTGATAAACTCATCAACCTTCGCAGCTCGTACTTCCACACTGTAGTATTTCTCATTAAACAGGTTTCTGAATTCTTCCCAGGTCATAACTGATACATCCCTTCTCTGAACCACCACGTCCCACCAGATGTGGGCATCATCTCTAAACATAAAGCTAGCACAAGCTACCCTCTCATTCCCCTGAAATCTCATAAAATCTAGAATTGAGGCAATCATATTCATCCACTGCTTTGCCTGCAGTGGGTCTGATCCACCCTCGAAGGTGGGAGGATGCTGCTTCCTGAACCTTTCATACAAAGGTTCCCACTTATTCTCCAAAGCATACTGAACTGCCACTGGCGCTGCAACCTGCTGCACTGGCAGCCCAGTAACCTGAGGCGGAGCCTGCTGCCTCAACTGTCGTAACTCTTCCTCTGTTCGCTGCAGTCTTGCTTCCATTTCGGCAAACATCTCTTGCAAATTTTGTGGGGCAGGTGGAGGGTCCTGACCCCGGTTTTCATCCTCGGCTCTACTATCGCAGAGTCTAGCTGATTGTCGAGGCATCTCAACAAATATGCCTGGAACCAACGACATCGCTCATCAAGCATGATAACAACATCCAGAAACCACCTCCCAAACACGTCAGCCATCCACAAATAACAACTCATATAACAAATAACACACAACGAGCCATGCCCTAGCATCATGCATATGTTAACTCATTCATCATGCTCTATATAAGATAATCAGGCAAACAGGGCATTCAAACACATATTCAAACATGTTAGCCAATCTTACCAACCAACCCTGAGTTAAGCTTGTCTCTGACAGCGTGTGTACATGTTCGATCAATCTCGACAACCAATAACCTTGGCTCGCTCTGATACCAATTTGTAACTCCCTACAACCTTAGAGTTGTTACTAAGTGAGTTTAAAAACGTGCTTCCAACTCGTTAATCGAGGTTTTTGGTCAAACAGTGTAATTAAGCCATAAAAAAAGGAAAAACTTAAGAAATAATAATTTCCATAAAAAATATAAAAGTTTTACACTTAGGATCCCAAAATACAGTTTAGAAATATTTACAACATATAAACTGAACCAAGTCGACAAAACGACAAAATCTAGGTTTATTTACAAGCATCTCCCAAAATCCTCTGGCTGTGGCAGCCAGGCTGGCCAAACATGTACACGTCGCCTCATGCCTGCTACACTCATGGTTGGTTAGCCTTCTCTTTACCCTTACCTGCACCACAGAGCATCTGTGAGCCGAAGCCCAGCAAGAAAACCCACAAACAGATAACATATGCAACATATACAACAAGCATAAAAACAGGCCCCCAAAGGCTAAACACATACGGCCTAGCCGTCCCAGGCATTTACCAAGCCTTGGGTTCGCGGACCACGCCGTGAGGATATCCAGGGTATCCTTTTAGGGACTCACCCTGGCAACTCGTACTCCACGTGCTCAACGCTGCTCCCGGCCCCTTGCCGTTCTCGGCCTTGCACTCATTGTGCCCAACGTCGTTCCCAGCCCTTCGTCATTCTCGGTCTACACCATTCCAAACTCTTGCCGACCATTCACATCGTAACATACATAGCATAGCAAACAAGTACAGAATTCTAGCACATTCAGTTAAAGGGCTACGCCCCGCAGTTCTAACATATTGGGCTCAGCCCTGCATACCAATTCTATTCAAACACATTGGGCCCAGCCCTGCACACAAGCTCTTTGGGAACAAGGGTTTTCTTACCTGAGTCCCGAGCTTTCCGAGCACTGATGCCCCGAGCACAGTCCTCTAATTTGAGCCTCGCCGAAACCCTAGTCACAACACATTAACAATATTCATCCATCAAGTTCTAATCCAATAAATAACTTCGAACCAAACCCTAACCTCCGGGACCTTGAATTTTATCAATCCGGGTGATAAATCCATCCTGAGCCTTAGCCATCGAGTTCCGAAGCCTAGACACCCTTAAAAGCACAATTTGGGACTAAGAGTCGCGACCCCTCCCACAAGCACCGCGGCTACCCTCGAAACAGAGGCTAGCACCTCACTGACCCCCACACAGGCCGCGGCGCGCACGAGCTTCTCGGCCTCCCATGGCCGCGCGCGCACACAGGCCGCGGCACGCCCCTTCTAGGGCCGCGGACCTCATCACCGAACCCAGATTTTCTCACCATTTTTCTACACCTTTCCTCAAGCCAATTCATCCTAAGCTTAGCTAACAATCTTAGGTAACCAGTACAATCATTTCAGCTCAATAACAGCACCAAAACCCCAATAAATCCTACTCCAATACTTAGCTAAAATACCCAAAAATAGATCAAGTTTGACTAACATGCAATCCCCAATAACCAGCAGAAATTCAAGACTAAACCTTAGTAATTAAAGCTTACCTTTGCTGAACTCAATCCCTGGGGTTGATCCTCAATCCTTAAGCTTCAAGATCCTAAGATATCTCAGCTGAAATCCTTCTAGTTCTAGACAATTCCTCCAAGTATTCCTTTGAGTTTTCCTTAGAGAGTGAAAGAGAAAAGAAGTTGATAGCTATCTCAGCTGAAAGCTAAAGTATAAGTCAGTTCCCCAAAGCTTCTAATTAATTCTTCCTTTTTGTTTTATTCACCTTAAGTCTATGTGGTTACCTCAAGGCTCGGGGTACCATAACATCCCCGAGGGCAAAATGATAAATTTCCCAATATTCTCGCCTAGTCATTCTATCCTCAAATATATCTCCAAATATTTATTTTCATATCCCAATAGTCCCGTAACACACCTAGTACCTAAATTACCCCTCGACTCACCCCGAGTCTGAATCTCAACCCTGTTGTGGCTTTCCGACTAACCGCTCCCCAGGACTGTCTCGGACCATGCTGCACAGACATATCACATATATATAATATTTATCACATTTATCACACTTATGCCCCTAATATCCAGACGGGGCCCACATGCACATTTAACTCAATTAAACATGCATCATTATCATATATTCACATAAATCCATGTATTAGCATATTAAATCACTTATTTCCCTCCAGGCACACTAATCAAGGCCCTAGGCCCAATTAGAAAATTTGGGTCGTCACAAGCATGCAACAGATGCACCCACATCATCACCCTAATGTTCAGCTGGCACCAACAAAGAGGGTACCTCCTCGACATGAATGGGTCCCGGGGAGTCTATGGCTGTCACGGGCTCGGGACCATTGTCATCCGAAACATCGACTATGGTAGGAGGAAACAACCCCACCTTCCTAAGGTTCTCTAGAGTAACGAGGGTCTTGACATTCCTCTCCTCAAGGATCATGGTAATCAGTGCCTTGGCCCTAACTGTCATAGCCTAGGTCGAGAGCGGTCTATAAAAAGGCCCAACGTGCTTAAACTTGGAGTAGTTGGCCTCTGTGTCCTTAGTAAAGAAATAGTTGTCGACATATCTAAATGCCTTGCTATTTCCAGAGATCTCTTCCAAGAAGGTGTTGGTACCCTCGCTCACATAATGGTGGAAGTGGAAATACCCCGAGTTGCACTGAGAAGGGTTTGTCTTCAGGCCAAACAGGTAGTGGATCACATGAGGCACTGGATCAGCCTATTTTCTGCAGTGATAGATAATGTACAATGCAGATAAGTCCAAGATCGTATTAGGAGCCAGTTGAGAAGGACTAATACTAAAATAGTCTGCAACTGTAGCATCCCGTAATTTTACTTAGTTAGATAGTAGTAGTAGTAGGTAGTAATAGCTTATAATATGTTAGTTATAATGGATATTGGTTGAAGCCGGGATTTAGTTGAATACTCTTAGCAATAGTTATAGATTTTATAAGTTTAACCTATAGTTTAGAAATATTAATTATAACATAAGGTTTAATTTTTTTTTAGTAGTTATGATTATTATAGTATAGTATAGGTTTATGATATTAGTAGCCTTGTTTGTGGAAAATGGGGTGATTGCATAAGAATAAATTAATTATGATATTATTAAAAAGTGTTATGGATCGAGCCTACATAAAGCCCAAAATTCCAATAAGATTTTGGGCTTAGTAAATTCGAAATCATCCTAGGGAATTAGAGTTTGTTATTTTATGGTTAGTTAAGATATTTGTGGATTAGGTTGTTATTTAGATAATTATATAGATTTTTCGTAACTTTAGGGTATTGTAACTTCTGACCTATTTTTGACCTAGTTATATTTTGAATTTCGAAAAATATTATTTCTAGAAAGTTGTAGATAATTGAATTAGTTTTCTAATGGTATGAATTTGGTCTAAATTGGAATCGTACAGCTTCAGTTATATTTATTTTACTATGTGTGAGTTTAGAGTTACCAGATTTAGGAAGTTAAAGGTTGGGATAATTTTTTATGTTAGATTATTCCTCAATTATTAATATAAATATTATTCAAGGATTTAAGTATTTTTTTTAATGGGATAGTTTCACTCCTCAAACTCTATAAATAGGGCCCTTCACTCAGCCATTTTATTCATTCTTCAAGCAGAGTTCAGAGCCTTTTAGCTACTTAGATTATTCTTGAGAGAAACACTAGGGTTTTGGGATGAAAGCTTTACCATCATAAGCTTTGTAACCACTTTGGTAGTGAGATATAGTTTGATTTTGATATCGAAGTGTAGAATGGTTCTTGTTCATCCATGGTGTTTGAGTTCTTTAATTTAAGGTTCTTATCGGTAAGTTTCTTCTTTGATGGTTTAGTTTTCTTTTCGTCTCTTTTCTATAGAAACCCACCATTCTTTATGTTTTGTTTTAGGAGTTCCAATCCCGCTCTTGTCTCCAATATTCCAGTTTTTGGTAAGGAAAATTAAGTAGTTTAGTATTAGGATATAGTTATGATATGGTTTATGTTTGTATGATCTAACATTTCAGGTACAATAAAGGGGTAAGTGTGTCTGGACCTAAGGTGTCCAATGATGTATGACGAACTATGTCCGGTAGGCTCGATTGCCAAAAATTTATGACGTACTTATGTCCAGTATATGACGCACCTATGTTCGGTGTATGACAGACTTTTGTCCGGGGCTTAATCGCCACCCCTATATAAACACTTATCTTTTTATTATATGTGACTTGTTATTATAGTTATGATTATGATATATGACCTATAGTTAGGATTATGATATATGACCTATAGTTATGATTATGATTTATGACCTATGACCTATAGTTATGACTTATGATCTATGGCTTATGAGTTAGATTATGATTTAGAATTATGGCTTAAGTTATGATATGATCAAGAGGTTTGTGTTGGTATGACTTTTGTGAATTTATGTTATGTTTGATTATATGACTAACCCTTGTTTGTATTTTCCTTAATGGGCTTAGAAGCTCACTCCTTATGATGTTGTTATTTCAGGAAGTTAAGGATAGAAAGGCTGGTGGCGAGTGAGACCTAAGAACTTCGTGATGTATTCGTTGGGGACCATATAGTCGAGGAAGATCAAGCAGGACTATTTTTTTCATTTTATTAAAACATGCTATTTTAAAAGGTTTTATTTAAATATTTCTCATTTTTATGTTAAAGACAATTATGTTATTTTTTAAAAACCATGGCCATGTATGTATTTTCAAGTTTTTTTTTAGTTTTTATTCAATAAAAGAGCAATATTTACAATTACGACCCAACGTTGTGTTCTTGGTAATCTATGAGAAATTAGGGTGTTACTACAACACTACGGAAGTATGGATGAAGAGGTAGTAAGGCCCCATACTTAATGGTAGAACGTGTCCAAGCGCACATACCCAGAGGGGGGTCCTCAACTCTGTCATCTGGACCAGGGATAGTAATAGACACGCTGGAGAGGTCAAAGGTCTTCCTTAAGTTGTTTACCTTTTCTTCAGCCATGTCAGAGGCCGTCTCCTTGAACCAAAAAACCTCATAATCAGCAGGGCGAGGCTTCTCAATTGGTTTCCATATGATTTCACTGGCAAAGGTGGCCCCAAAATCTGATGAATTGAACTCCTTTTGTCGTCTCTTCTTCTGCTGCGCAGCCGGTGAAACTGTCTTGCTCTTGGAAGAAGAGCGAACCATCTTAGGTCAGAACCTGTGAATAGAATGCTCCTAAGATTGAGTAGCATAGCAATGAGAACCCTCGATATGTTCTTGCTGAGAAGAAGATTGATGGGGTACTCGACTAGTATCTCGGTGCAAAGGGTGTTGCAATGAGTCTCGCTGACCTGGCCTATCCCGCTGAGAAGAATGACTCCGCTGAGATGTGCCTTGGTAGCCGCGAGGCATACTGTGCTGAGAAGAAATATGAGAAGAGCCAGGCAAGGAGCCCTGAGTGGTGTGCTTGGAAATATGAGGATCATCTTCAGAGGGTTGCCGAGTCGTCTGTTTTACTCTCGCCATTGGACAGTACCTTTTCAATAAATCTTCCTCACTGAAATAATATAAAGTTGAGCAAGGGAGAAACATTTTCACCCTTTCCAAGAACTCCTGGGGAGTACGCTCACTTACATGCTTGTCTGGTGAAGAGGATTTGGGCATCTGCAACAGAAGAAAAATGAAGATTAAAGTTAGTAAATGAGCATAATGAAGCCAATAGCTAGGGTCATATCCATGAAATAAGGAGTAAAAATGAAGAAATCAAGAGTAAAATTATATATAAAGTGTTGGCCAAGGAGCCTATGCCTGGGTCGACCACCATGAATCCATCAAATTATGAAGCATGAAAAATGGGGCATAGGTGGTCGGCCTACCACCTTAGGCCGACCACCCCATGGATGCAAGCCTCAGAAAAGTGCCAGAGGACCATTCAAATCTCCAGAAAAAGTAATTTTTATAGTACAAGGAAGGCCCCCAAGGAGATTAATTGAGGTGAAAAAATTATTTTTAGGGTCCCAAGTGGTCAGCTTATGCTTGGGCTGACCACCCTGGATCCCTGAAAATCGCCTAAGGCAAGAGATAGGAAGTACTCAGCCCATGAAGCTCTAGGGGTGGTCGGCCTAACCCTATTTCTAGGCCTGGAAATCACCTAAGGGAAGGGAAAGGGAGTACTCGGCCCATGAAGCTCTAGGGGTGGTCGGCCTAACCCTAATTCTAAGTCTGGAAATCACCTAAGGCAAGAGAAGGGAAGTACTCGGCCCATGAAGCTCTACGGGTGGTCGGCCTAACCCTAATTCTAGGCCTGGAAATTTCCTAAGGCAAGAGAAGGGAAGTACTTAGCCCATTAATCTCTAGGGGTGGTCGGCCTAACCCTGTTCCTAGACTTGGAAATCGTACAAGGGAAGCCCTGAAGGTGCTCGGTCCAAACCCAGTTCCTAGACCTAGAAATTGCACAATGAGAAGCCCTGACGATACTTTGCCCTAACCCTGATCCTATCCCTGGAAATCACAGGTGCTAGGGTTTGGAGTCCCAAAGATCGCTAGACTAATGAGGTGGTCGACCTAGGCTCTTACATCCCTGGAAATCGCCCATCCTAGGGTTTATAACCCTAGAAATCACCATTTTTCGGAGAAATCTTTATTCAAGTTAGTTAATTATTTTGGATCATGATACACCAAAACAAGAAGATTTAGACAAAATTTCCTCAAAAATTCAAAGTGTTTCTTATAAATCTAAGCACATTTAAATTAAATGATGTGAGGATTAGAAGAAAGTACTTGCCAAAGATCTGAGTTTGATGAGGAACTGGAGAATTCAGACTTGGATCTTGTTTGGAAATGGCGCATAGAGCAGGAATGAGAAGAGAAGACCTACTTATAACCTCTCAGGTAGACAAGATATTTTTAGGAATTCAAATTTCCTAGAAAAATATCTTATATTGTTAAAATTTAAATTCCTTGAAAAATATTTATATTTTTTAGGAATTAAAATTCCTTGAAAAATATTTTTATTTTAGGAATTAATATCCTTGAAAAATATATTATATTTTTAGGACTTTAAATCTCCTTGAAAAATATGTTATATTTTTAGGATTTCAAATTTCCTTGAAAAATATATTAGATTTTTAGGAAATTAATTTTCCTTGAAAAACCTTATTATTTTTAGGAATTTCCAATTGTCCCTAAAAAATTCATACCGAGCAAATTATCGATAGTTAAAAAGGTACTATGTAATGTCCCGAGGGACTTGACTATATAAGTACTACTATAGTATGTTTCTCGAGCCAGGATCAAGTTTACCGTAATGTTGAAAACATTACAAAAAACTTGGGGGGAAAATGTTATCCCTTAAAAATACAAGGATGACATGGCGAATGAGAATATGACACATGACATCACAAATCAGGGAAAAAATGACAAAGTATTGAGAAAAGAGTGACAGGCAAAAAAGATAGGTCTAGAACCTATGGGGAAGTCGACCAAGCCTAAACCCCTTGAGGGTGGTCAGCCTGACCCCTACCCCTAAGGGTGTTCGGCCTAGGCAGGCCCAAAAGCCCTAGGGGTGGTCGGCCTAACCTATACCCCAGGGGTGGCCGACCTGACCCCTATCCCTAGGGGTGGTCGGCCTAAGCAGGCCCAAGAGCCCTAGGGGTGGTCGGCCTGACCTCTACCCCAGGGGTGGTCGGCCCCAGTGTGTCCAAGAGAATGGTCGGCCTGACCCCAA